>NC_044923.1:3343962-3404813 GCF_003576645.1 Ipomoea triloba | reverse complement strand
TCGGTATGTCAATAATGTAATTAGTAGACAGCTGTAAAGGTAGTTCTAGGTTCTTCTTCTTCCTTCTATATAAGGAGAAGCTTGTACATTTGTAAAATACACGGGAAAAAATACCAGCAAATATCAATGAAAAACCCTTTTCAGAAAACACTTCACTTCTAAAAACTTTCTTCTTTTCTCTGCAAACCAGATTGCTACTAAGAGGTAATATTACTTAAACCAGATCTCTTTACTTTGTGTTTGTTCTTATTATTATGCTTTATTGTTCTTATTGTTTAAAAATTGTTGGGCAGAGACACGAACAACCAAGTCCAACACTAGGTGGTTAGGAAGTTTGTTGGGCAGATCAGACCTAAAGGGCCATGTCCCGCACCATGTTGCTTGGAGGATTATTGGGCAGAGGCTTGAAGAGATAAGTCCAACACACTTAGTTAGGATAAATTAAATGTTGAGTGGAGGCCTAAGGACCATGAGATTGGCTGCTAGACAAATATAAGAAAATAAAGTTATGCCTTTGCTACCAGTTATATCTTTTAGCCTAGTGGTAAGGGTTCGATCGTAATGAAAAGTAAAAACTCATATGTGCATATATGAGGATAATTGAAATAATATATGTACTTGAATTCTGAGATAACAATCTTCAGAATTGAGAGCCTGGAAAACCACGGAGTTATGGAGGTCCACCATGTCTGCACTGGACTGCATGAATACTTCGACCAATGGTGTTGTGCTTTTGTGAAGTAACCAGCTGAGAATGCCCCATTTAGCCGCCTTCTTAGAATTATACTTGTACTCATTTCTAGCAGCTCCTGTCCCTATAGATATGACAAGAAAACGGCGGAAATCCATGGGCTTGATGGGGAAGAAGTCTGGGTTGTTGTCGAAAATCTGTTTGGTCACTTGGCTTATGGCTACCAGTGTCTGAAAACCATACAAATGTATATTAATTATTTCTTTAGTGTTAACTAACGAGGAAAATTAAGGATGTTGTTTTGTGTCGTATGTACCGGATTGTTTGCGGCAACGCCGCCGTCGATAAGATTATATTCTCTGCAGCGCGGTTGAGTTCCATGTTTGGGATCTTCAACCTTGAAATAATGAGCAGGAAGGTATGTGGGAGCGGCTGAAGTGCCAATGCAAACGTCTGACAAATAAACATCCATTTTTGGGCATCTCTTAGCCTGCAACCATATCACAATGTATGCAGATGTTGTTAATAAATATGGAGTAATATAATAATTAGTCACCTGTTGGACACTTTTTTTTCTTTTGTTGACAATCTGTACTAGTAAATTCTTCCTTGTGACCCAACTTAGGTTAGTTGCTTATATCACCCACATAGAGTTTGGCGCATCACACAATGTTCGTGTGGCCTCCCAGGCCCTCTCATGGCCTGCGGACCAGCCTTATCCTCATACTGGTTTCTTCTTTGTCATAGGAGAATAGCTCCCGACTAGTTGTGCCTTTCGAATCTCATTGGTTCCATTCATAATCAAGTTATAGATTAGCGACAAGCTCCCCAAACTTAATCGAGTCAGTGTGCCTAACTCGGCCAAACCTAGCCCCCCTTTACCCATAAAACAAGCTAACCAGTTGGCCTAGGTCTACCCTGTCACGGAAAAACAATCCGTAACATATAGCTAACCTAGATTCAAACAGAAAAGGCTATTTTTTTTTTGGGACCCGGTGACATATGCACGCGGGTAAACTTTTCCTTGTGACCCAGCCTATTTAGGTTAGTTGCCCATAGTCAATTTAGGTTTAAATCAAGAAAGTCTATAGATTACTTATGTTGGAATAATCAAAGTAATAATCTTGTGATTATCACGCACTAATTTGGTTAATTTTTATGACAAACCTCGTAAGTGGAGAAGATGACAGGCTGCAAATGCATGATGTCAAAAGCGGGAATAACAACGTTGGTGAGAGTGTCTTTTAGGCGGATGTCTTTCAACTCCTCCTTCACCACACTCTTCAGGTACTTTCCATCGTATTTGGGGCGAAACACAGATCTAACCAACTGCCATATTTTGCAAAACCATCCTCTGTCCATAATGATCCAGGCATCCCAAAATTAACGTTAACCATCAAGACCCTGTTTGGTAAATGGCTGTTGGCTGGTTTGGCTATTTAGGTTAGAAGGTATGATTTGTTGATAATATTAGCTGATTGTAGAAAGTTGTTTGATAAATTAGCTGTTAGCTGATAGCTGTTTGGTATAATTTCTTTTCTCAAAAAGCTAATTGGAAAGGCTGCTTTGAGTAACCTTTTGAATTTTAGTATTTTGGAGTTACAAAAAACTTATTAACCAATCAACTAATAGTGGTCAAATAAGCCAAAATTGACTGATAGGCTGATTATTTACCAAACAGGGCCAAGAAATTAATTAAGAGAAAGTAAACAACAGAAATTAAAGTTACCTCTTCTGTGGGAAAATCCTGGGACCGTTTTTCAGGTAGAAAGGCTTAATATCTCTAGCTGCATAAAGCGGGCGGCCATTCTCGCCGGGAGCCGCCAACATGGCCGTCACAAGCCCGCCGGTGCTTGTCCCGGAGATCACGTCGAAGTAGTCCGCCAGTCTTGCATCTTCTCCATCCAACTCCTATATATAATCAATTCAAGTCATTACATATATATTCATTAACTATATTATAGCATGCCTAAGCTAATTAATTCGATCAAGTTGAGTTATTGTCAGACTTTATTTAAAAAAATTGGAGGTTGTACATGAATAGATAACTTACTTGAAGTTGAGATTCGAGATTATGGAGGATAATTGCTGGAATAATTCCTCGAATGCCACCGCCGTCGATGCTGAGAATTGTGACTAGATTTCCATAGGTGGGAGCCTGAATTTGTGAGGGTCTCCTCTCAATATTCAGCATTTTTATGCTATGAATAATTTAGATAATAATGCAAGTTTTGAGAAAAATGAAGTTTCTCTTTAGTAGCTTAGTAAGTTTGGAACAAATTAATGATAGATACTTCTCTAGCTCAGCTAGCAAGATTATATACCGAGTCAACTCTCCTGTTCCAATTTTTTAATTTTCTATTTTTAAACTATTGTTTAGGGTGTGATATTTGGGCAACAATTATTGCGTGGACCATGTTGTGTCATGTGTGGACCACGGTCTAAAAACGACATCGTTATGTCTAATTTTTTTCTCACGACCCCTGCAACATACACTTTTATAACTTTTGTATATTATTCTAACTCAAAAAAGTACATTATCTTACCCTATAATTTTCATTATTCTAATACATAAAGTACATTATCCTAACACATAATGTACATTATTCTAACACATAATATACATTATTCTAACTTATAAAATTCAACGACGTCGTTTTGGACCGTGGTCTACACAATAATTTGTCATATTCGGGCCATCCTACCAATGGCCCATAATTAGACAAATCCATGAGGTGTGCCTGGACTTTATTTGATATTAACAACTCACACAGGTGAAGACTATTGAGTGTCAATTCCATACAAAAGGTCACATAAGTGTCATCGTGTTGCATGTTCGGAACCCGTAAAAATAATTGGCTCGCACACATGAGGGCGTGTTGAATATATAATACTACGTATATAAGATAGATGTGTGATCCGCTTAGATGTTGTGTCTGGCTATGTAGTTCAAAAATCCCTTAGCTTGTTGATAAATAGTGATTGTTTATACATTCTAGGCCAGCAATATAATGCACAACGTGACTAATATCAATTATTTCCAAAATTACTATATGGTGAAACATTTAAAGAGGTGATATACTTTGTTTTCATTCGTACAATATTGGTTGTGTTGAAAATGTCATCTAGCTACCATCCGCCATTAATAATTAATGCATTTCTTATTCTTTGACGTTGGAATTGAATACTCGTTTCTTGTCAATTATTAGAATTAGACGTTTATCGGTATGCTAAAAATTATACAGAGTAATTACTAAGGAAATTACAACTTTATCCCCTTACACTTGTATAGCAGTCACTATCATATTTCAATTGCAAGATATTGCATTCGGCCATCCAAGCCGTCGGATAATAGTAAAAATAAAAATGTCACTTGTTTCCTATCAAATCAATAATTTTTGTAATTGGATAGTAGTCAACGTATAATTATATTATTGTCTCATATCATCAAAGAATTTTTTTGCTCTAAAAAATACATGTGATATTTTTGAAAGGACATGTGATATTAATTACTCAAATTTTAATATTCACTTTCTTATATATATACTTTTCTGGAGTTACTCAACTTTCTTTATTAGATCATCTTCGTTCATAGGTGAGAATTTTAATTTCCAGTTTTTGAAAGTGACGTACCGGATAATTGGACAAGGTACTGGATCTGATCCGGTGCGTCTAGCCCATTAAAGCAGTCAAACAATGGTCATGAGTAGAGAATATGTCGAGGCAATGATTACAAGAGCCCACGGAAGTGCTGACATGGATGCCCGACAAACAAACTCGAGCGACCTCCGGGACCAACTCAACAACAATCGCGATGACGACCTCCGCGACCGGCCAGCTCAACAACAATCGTGGTGGAGGGCAGTAAGAGCCTAGGGCACAGGTACCACCTGTGGATAGTCTAGGCCATTCAGCAGGGAGCGGGGGCGCTAACCCAATTGATGATAGGGATTTAAGATCAAGTGCCCCAGGCATCCGCGCAAGAGGATCAAGTGATATCGCCAGTATGGCAGTATGAGATAGATGGAGTATAATTAAAGTACATTATATTAATGGAATACTCAAAGCAACTTTTATTTGTTAAAAATTTATTGCTATTATAAATGAACAAATTAAAGAGTACATGTAGTTACAAGAATACAACTTAATTACTGGAAAGAGCAGAGTAAAAATTTTAACCATATAAACATACTATAAATTATCACCTAAGTGTAGGCCAGGTGGAATAAAACATACTAAATTATCACCTAGTGACTAAATGTCACACTATATTCTTGTTTTGTCCTCTAGCTTGAGTACGTAAAGGAGAGCAACATGCATGCATGGATCCAGTGGCCTGATCAGTTGATTGCATGCATTATTTTTGCCGGTAATCCGTGACTTCAATTCAATTCTCTAATTTGTTTCCTTTCTGCATATCATGCGTTACTTTGGTCGAGCTTTTGTTGGTGACCGGTGACCGGAGACTTCAGATCTCTAAGTTTCTTTTCATCTGATAATAACTTTGCGAACCTATGTGATATATATTGGACATTAAAAAGAAATAATCTCAGTTGAATTTGTAATAGCAACATAAAATATTGTTATTATTGTTGTTCCATACTGATGTAACATGTTTTGACCGATTTAAAAATTAAAAAAAAGGTACCACAAATTTTTTAGAAAAATGTTACTCCTTATATTTTTACTTTGATAATACTATTACCTTTTGAGAGCATCTTTATTTGAGCCAGAATTTGCAACTGGTTCACTGACACCTGTCCCTAAATTTACCCTGGAAACTTGCTTCTCCAGCAGATTCTCCCCAGTTTTCACCAGGTTTTCCAGGTTTTCCTTGGTGGCTATGTCCACAGATGATACTGTTCCAGCTAAACTGTCATCCTGTTTACCAAAAAGCATATATTTTCATAAATATAATTTTTTTAATACGGTTGACTCTGTTACAATATACTGGCTGTCCATCCATGCCATACTCCCAAGTTTGAACTTGTGATCATCCATTAAGGAAAACCACATTTATGCTGCTTTGATCACAAGGTTTTTGGCTCATAAATATAATTAATGACACCAGAAAACAATAAAAGAGAAACTAATTAAAATTAAAGCTCATATTGAAGGGGAAGTGGTATTTATGTACTTGAATTCTGAGATAACTATCTTCAGAATGGAGAGCCTGGAAAACCACGGAGTTATGGAGATCCACCATGTCTGCACTGGACTGCGAGAAAACTTCGATCAATGGCGTTGAGCTTTTGTTAAATAACCATCTGAAAATGCCCCATTTGGCCGCCTGTATAGAATCATACTTTTTCTCATTTTTGGCGGCTCCTGTCCCTATGGATATCACAAGAAAACGCTGGAAATCCGTGGGCTTGATGAGGGAGAAATCTGGGTTGTGGTCGAAAATCTGTTTGGTCACTTGGGTTATGGCCACCAATGTCTGCAAAACATACATACATAGATTCATTTCTTTAGTATTAATTAATGATGACCAGAAAGATGTTGTTTTGTCTGTGATGGATAATATATCAGGAGAAAGGACAAGCAATTTTGAGCAATACAATACTTATATTTTTTCCGAGCTATTCTAACAGGTAGTAGTGTTGGCCTGCTTTTGAGTACCTAAAAGTCATAAAACCAAAAATCTGGTTTTTTATTGTTAGTGTCGTACCGGATTGTTTGCAGCAACACCGCCATCGATAAGATTATACTCTGTGGGAGGTTCAGTTCCTTGCTTGGGATCTTCAATCTGGAAATTATGAGCAGGAAGATATGTGGGAGCTGCTGAAGTGCCAATGCAAATGTCTGACAAATAAGGATCCATTTTTGGGCATCTCTTAGCCTGCAACATGAGGTTATATAACATGTAAAGAATTACAAAGAGGTAAATCAATCCTGGCTAGCTCAAATAAAAAAGACTAATATGTTACTGCAGTTGGGAGTTAAACTTATTAGTAAATTATCAAGTTAACAGTATGACTAATTTGGCTGGAATTGATACAAACCTCGAAAGTGGAGAAGATGACAGGCTGCAAATTCTTGATGTCAAAAGTGGGAATAACAACGTTAGTGAGAGTGTCTTTCAGCCGAATTTGTTTCAGCTCATCCTTCACCAGACTATGCAGGTACTTGCCATTGTACTTGGGGCCAAACACAGATACAATCAATTTCCATATTTTACCAAACCATCCACTGTCGGAGATTTAACGTTAGTTAGTCATCACAAAATCAAGAAATTAATAGAAAGAAAAACAAGTAAAACCAAACATCTATCACTTACCCTTTTTGTGGGAAAATCTTGGGACAGTTATCCAGGTAAAAAGGCTTAATATCTTTAGCTGCATAAAGGGGGCGACCCTTCTCGTCGGGAGCCGTCAACATGGCCGTCACAAGGCCGCCGGTGCTTGTCCCGGAGATCACGTCGAAGTAGTCTGCCAATCTTGCATCTTCTCCATCCAACTCCTATATACGTAATGGTGTTTGGTAAATAACTGTTTGCTGATTGTGTTGGTAGGTTTAACTAGTTAATAGTATTAGCTAATTGTAGAAATATGTTTCAGAAATTAGCTGTTAGGTGATTCCATGCAAAAGGACTTTCTCAAACAATTAATAGAAAAAGCTAATAAGCTGTTACAAAAAAATAATTAATCAAATACTTATATTGGTTGTTTAACCAATATTGAAGCAATTGACTGATAAGGTAAGTGTGTTACCATGGCCAATATAATCAACCCAATACATATATAATGAGTTGATAATCCGAGTTAAGTTATTGCAAAATTTTATATCGCTATATAGTTTACCTGAAGTTGTGATTCGAGGTAATCGAGGATAATGGCCGGAATAATTCCTCGAATGCCACCGCCGTCGATGCTAAGGACAGTGACTAGTTTTCCATAGGTGGGAGCTTGAATATGTGAGGGTTTTCTCTCCATCTTCACCATTTTTATGCCAACTTTAGATGCAAATTATAAGCGAAAAATGGAGTTAAATTTCTGTGAATATGGAAAGCAAGCTAATTAAGGTGTGTTATTAGTTTCTCAGAATCAGATGTGGGCAAATTTAGGTCACAAGATAATATGTTCTTCTTCAATCTCCACCTCCTTTTATAGCTAGCATTATTGAAGCAATTCAAGCTAGTCATCATGACTGAAAATTATGAACTTTCCTGCAACTTTCAGGACTGTGAAAATTCAAATTTGGGGGGCCAATGAAGATCAGTTCGTTCAGAATTAAGTTTTGGATGGATTTAAAAAGTCATGTGTCCATCCTTCAATTCTACCATTCATTAATGCATTATTGAATCGTTCATTATTGTTCCATTTGTTAGTGCATTGCATCGTTCATTATCTTTGAAGTTTGACTAGTCGTCTTGCAAGAAAAGTCTTTCCCTAAGTTTTCAGCCACGTAGCGATTGCCTGGAATATATGAAGAATTCACTGTACACTTTAATTAGCCATATCATTGTCGGCTTGTCGCCTCCATCAAGTTGCATGCACCATGCACGTGCATTTAAACGTGAATAAGTATCTAAGTACAACTAGTCAGGTTGGTCACATAGTTAGTTTGTTAACCATAAGGTTTCAAGTTTAATTCTTGTGGAGAGCTGATTTTTGGTCTAGACAATCTTTTTTCTGTTTGAGTAGGATAGTTATGGACACTTTAAACCAGTTTATCTCCTCTTGATATATTCTTGACTGGCTAAAGTCACAATACATACTTTATCCATAGGACACTAGCAGTAAGTTTTCCAGTAAATAAAAAAAAAGTATACAAGTACACTTTACCTACAAAGTAAAATAAGATAAAGAGTCTCCATACATAAGTTAATGACCGACCAATTCAAAATAAGTTGTTTTCAATTTTTTTTTAAAAAATAAGTTGATAGTTTCATGCGATTTTTTTTCCTCCTGGCCACCACCTTATTCAAAATAAGTTGATAGTTTCATGTGATTTTTTTTTTCTTCCTGGCCACCACCTTATATTCAAAATAAGTTGATAGTTTCGTGTGGTTTTTTTTTCCTCCTGACCAATTCAAAAACGAGGAAAATAATAGAACATAATTAAATGTGAAAATGAAATATGAACAAAAACGTTGATCTTTATATATATAACAATTCATGAATCACCAAAAAATCATGTTAATGATAGAAACCTTTTATTGGGGGATCGAATATCAAATGGAACATAATTAAATTCGAAAATGAAATGGGAACAGAAACTTAACGTTGATGATGTTTACATAACAATTCAGGAATGAGACACCCAAAAAATATCTAATCTAATAGTATAATTTATGAATTATATATATAAGAGGGAGTTCATGTGATAACACATTACTGGTAAAACGTGTAGATGACATATCATGATGTTTCATATTCACAAATTAATTACTGTGATTTTACCATAACAAAAACTTGGGCAAAGCTGTAATTCAATAACTTTACAATTAATTAAATAATGGACACTTTTTAAAATTATATTTTTTAAAAAAAAAATTATTCAAAAAACAATGAATAAGGCCCATAAGGTCTTGATAAATGGAGGGTGTCGATATGTCCATATGAACACTTTCAAACCAAATTAACAGATAATACAAATAAAGAATTGAAAAATCATTAACGCTTAACCAAATCAAAATATTTCAGTTAAAAAAATGATATGATTAACCAAAATTTATCAGTTCAGTTTGTTAACCAATTTTTCACAGAATTGTATGTGCATACCCCCAGATATAATTAAACTACAGTGGAAATGTGGAATGAATACTCAAAGCAATTTTTATTTGTCATGAAGAACAAAAGAGTACATCTAGTTACAAAGTACAACTTAATTAATTGAATAAAAAAAATTAAACATATGAATTTAATTAAATTATCACTTAATTAAATAGTGAACAAAAACACTACTTACAAGGTAGTTAGTTGTAGGATACTATGTATGTTAGTGATTAATATGTTACACTATATAATTACAATCTATTGTCAATTATATTATTCTCGTTTAATACCTTGTAATAGACTCAATAGTATTCAAAAAATAAAATATTATTCTCGTTTCATTTCTCCTCTAGATTACAAGGCCAGAAAACAACATGGATCCAGTGGCCTTATCAGTTGATTGCATGCATTACTTTGGCCGAGCTTTTATGGGTAATTCATAATTGGCGACTTCGATTCTCTAAATCTCTTTTCATCTGATAATAACTTCGCAAACCTACATGATATGTGGTATAAAAGAAGAAAAGTTAAATTTGTGACACCAAACAATTTTTCTTATATCATCATTTTTATTAGTTGTGTAGGTTATTGTTGATGTTGTCACCACCACCACCATCGTCAATATATCATTATCATAGGGGTAACCTATAACCCAAGTCAAGTTAGCCCAACTATTAATTTGATAATCACAAGATTACAAGTTTGACTCCAAACTTAGGCTGATTTTACCTCTTTGTAATCATAGGGGTAACCGGCAATTTGGTCATACTGTTGACTTGTGTTGGGTAGTCTAGTACTCGATGGCTGGGGATTGTTGGGTGGAGGCCCGTAAAGTTCCCAAGGGCCGAGTCCAGAACAATGCGATGGCGGTTTATAAGTAAGGAAATAAGTTGTGCCTTCACTACTAGATATCGCTTTTGGTGTGAGTGGTAAATGCTTAATCCTAACAAATGATATCAGAGCCATGTCACGGGCGGTTGGTGCTGGGAGCGAGGAGTTGCTAGACAAGACTGGTAAATGTATGGGCCATGTCTCGAACAATGTTCGTAAGGACCGAGTCCAGCACCCCGTTTGTCTCGAACAATGTGGTGGCTGTATACGTAGGAAATAAGTTGCACATTCGCTACTAGCTATAGCTTTTGGCATGAGTTGTAAGCGGTTCTAATCTAGACTCGTGTACTTCCTTAGTCCTTATGACATAGGACTAATTGTCAAACTAGTCAGATTGTTGACTTGGTATTATACTTGAAATTTTCCTTAAATATTATCATTACCTTTTGAGAGCATCTTCATTTGTGCCAGAATGTGGAATTGGTTCACTGACACCAGTCTCTAAATTCACCCTGGAAACTGACTTCTTCAGCAGCTTCTCCCCAATTTCCACCAGCTTTTCCAAATTTTCCTTAGTGGCTGCATCCGCAGAAGATAATATTCCACTCAATTCGTCCTCCTGTAAGTTTACCAATGTTCATCAATTAATATCAGAAAGAAAAAAAAAATGAAAAACTAAGAGCTCATTATATGAATAGGAATCAGGATAGATGCACATACTTGAATTCTGAGATAACGATTTTCAGATGAGTCGAGAGTCTGGAAGACGACGGAGTTATGCAGATCCACCATATCTGCACTGGACTGCATGAAAACTTCGATCAATGGCGTTGAGCTTTTGTGAAATAACCAGCTGAGAATACCCCATTTGGCTGCCTGTTTAGAATCATACTTGTGCTCATTTTTAGCAGCTCCTGTCCCTATAGATATCACACGAAAACTGGGGGAATCTATGGGCTTCATGGGGGAGAAATCTGGGTTGTTGTCCAAAATCTGTTTGGTCACTTGGTTTATGGCTACCAATGTCTGCAAAACCATACATATATATATGCATTAATAATAATGATGAGATCAAAGCTAATTAAGATGTTTTTTTCTGGTTTTTATTAGCCTGCTTGGTAAATAGCTATTAGCTGATAGCTTATTGATATAATTTCTTTTCTCAAAAAGCTAATTGAAAAAGTTGTTTGGAATAACCTTTTGAATTTTGACATTTTGGAGTTATAAAAAACTAATTAACCAAACACTTATATTGTTCTTTAATCAAGTTAAACCGATTAAATAAATCAAAATTGACTGATAGACTAACTATTTTACCAAACAAAGCCATTGTACCGGATTGTTTGCAGCTACGCCACCGTCAATAAGATTATATTCTCTGGGCGGTTCATCAGTTCCATGTTTGGGATCTTCAATCTTGAAATAATGAGCAGGAAGGTATGTGGGAGCGGCTGAAGTGCCAATGCAAACGTCTGACAAATAAGCATTCATTTTTGGGCATCTCTTAGCCTGCAATTTGCAGTTATTATTTAAGGGTGTACACTAAATAAATCCTGTAAGATAAACTAACATAGACTGACAAGTCTTTAATAAAATGACACGAACCTGGTAAGTAGAGAAGATGACAGGTTGCAGATTCTTGATGTCAAAAGTGGGAATAACAATGTTAGTAAGAGTGTCTTTTAACCGAATTTCTTTCAACTGCTCCTTTAGGAGACTACGTAGGTACTTGCCATCGTACTTAGGGCCAAACACGGATCTAATCGACGGCCATATTTTACCAAACCATCCTCTGTCCATCATTTAACGTTAATCATCACGAAATCAAGAAATTAATAAGATCAGAAGACAAAGAAGAAAGAAAGATATATATAGACATGCTTGATCCGCTTATATATATTATATTTACTTACCCCTTTTGTGGGAAAATTTTGGGACCGTTGTTGAGGTAGAAAGGCTTAATATCTTTAGCTGCATAAAGGGGGCGCCCATTCTCGTCGGGAGCCGTCAACATGGCCGTCACAAGGCCGCCGGTGCTTGTCCCGGAGATCACGTCGAAGTAGTCTGCTAGTCTTGCATCTTCTCCATCCAACTCCTATATATATAATTAAGCTAATACATAAATGCGCTAATCCGAGTTAAGTTGCGTAAAATGTTGTCTTTTAGGTAAAATATAACACTTTCTAAGAAAATGGTTGTTTTCTAGTGTTCAGTCGTTGTCTTTAATGGCAATTAGATATTTGTAAATAGACAACACTTTTATAATAATAGTTTTAAGAAATTGATGTCTTTTGGTCAAGCGGCATCCGGTGTACACTCTCATGTGGAAGTGAATGGGTTTGAGCCTGCATTGTAACAAAGTCAGAAGAAAATATATTATTTTTAAAGAAAACAATTTTGATCCATATGTTATTCTTGGTGTGTTGTGTTATTTGATATTATGTAAGTAGACAACATTTCAACGATAACAATTTTGAAAACCATTGTCTTTATGTATACATTTTTGTTCAAAAGACAACGATTTTTAATTTTGAAGCAACATTTTTATCATCTGTTTTCTTTAATGTGTTGTCTTTAATTAATTAAGCGCAATTTAACATGTTATAAATGACAACATTTAAACAACAATAATTTTAAACTCTATATCAATAAATAGCTTACTTGAAATTGGGATTCGAGGTAAGCGAGGATAACAGCTGGAATAATCCCTCGAATGCCACCACCGTCGATGCTAAGAACAGTGACAAAATTTCTTTCAATCTTCACCATTTTACTTGAGATGCGGCAAGGTAGTTTTGAGAAAAAAGAAATGGAGTTTCTCTAATTTCCTCCAAGCGAGCTACCTAGTCAAGATTATATACGATACCAAGCTGAGTCAACTAACTTTCCTGTTTCTTTTTTTACCATCAGGTGATTTTCTGCCTTCACTCCATTGATGAACTTTCCTGCAACTTTGAGGTCTGTGAAGATTCAACAACTCGGGCGTCAATGTCCCCATAGAACCGGGTGATGGCTCTTATTATACCCGTATAGTACAACCTTAACGTGAGTCATGAGTGGCTAAATCTTTGATTTTATACCTGGATGGTACTATATAACTAGTACATTTTATGGTAGTGTCAAACGAATTTGAGACAGATTTATGTAATTTTAATTTGGTGGTCATAGAAAATAAGTAGATAGAGGTAACGATGTAGTGGAGGGATAATATAAATGGGTGAATATAATGAATAGATCATGAACGATATGAGTAAGGATTAGGTAATGATAATGGTGAGTTATATATATTTCTTCATTATTTTGAAAAATATATTAAAAAAATAATTAATTCTTTGTTAAATTGAAAAAATAAAAATGAAAGGGTCACACTAGTGTGAGACCGTCTCACGGATCCTTATTCGTGAGACGGGTCGGGTCGGATCAAGACACCATGCAAATGCCATACTTATATGTGCAAATGTCATACTTATATGCTCAAATATAACACTAATCAAGAATACAATTTTTGTTACTTATTAGAGAAAAAAGTAATACATTTTTCATAATAAGTAATGTTGACAAGTGCCTCTTACTTATAAAGGCAAATATAATACTTTTGTGGAAAAATATAATACTTTTAAATCGAAATGTAAAAGTATTGTATTTTCCCTTAAAAGTATTACATTTACCCTTACAAGTAACAAAATTTTATTTCTGATTAGTATTACATTTGAGCATATACGCATGACATTTGTACATATAAGTGTTACATTTGCATCTTGACCCGATCCGACCCGACTCATGGTGAGACGGTCTCACACAAGTTTTTGCCAAAATGAAATTGCTTTTCCAAATGCAAAAATGGAAAACAATGAGAAAAAAAAAACAAATGTTTTCTGCTTCTAAAAAAAAAAAATTTTTTGTTTCCCATGTTTTAAGTAAACGTAAAAAATCTTCGGTTATTAAATGGAACTTTAGGTTTTTGGTACAGTTTTAGCTGTGTTGAAAAAGTCATTCTAGCTACCAACTATTAATTAATGTAGGTTTTTGGTACAGTTTTGGTTGTGTTGAAAAAGTCATTCGAGCTACTAGCCATTAATTAATGCTGAAAGTTGAACTTTAGTGAAATGTGTGAGAGAGTATTCTTACCACGAATGTCGTTTGTGGAGTGGATCAAAAGAGTATTGGATAATAAGTTGTTAACCACAAAACATATCAAGTGTTTAGGAGCTAGTTCTAACAAATTAAAGTAGTTGAGAGACGTCATAGAAATAATCAGGTGCAAAGTAATGAAAAGTGTTTTACTACATGGACTCTCTATCTCTGCTCCTACTTCATTTTTACTCCATGATGTGACAATGGATGATTATTTATCTTCATCCTGCATAGTGTGGGTCCCAAGGAAAATGTCAACATCAAAATTTTGTGAAAGGGAATAAAAATTGGGAGTAGAGTTTGTGAGTATAAATAATATTTTCCTACTGAAAATGTTTGAGTAACAAGTAATGTGTAAACGGAGGTCTTGGACTAAGCCAACTCCCATCTAGATGCTAATAAGGTGTTTAATTTCTTAGATTAGAGATCATTTAATGATTTAACAAGAGATCAAGGGAGATGTTACTTAGACGCCAAAGCCATTCTCAGAATCATTAGTCTATTAATTAGCTTTAGATCTCATTCTCATGACAATCCAAGCTAATTGAAGCAATTAATTAAACACGTAATCAATGTTCATGTCTCCTTCAACGTTCAAAATGTGAGTGACTTGGCTATAGTGTTATCTTATTCTCATAGCAAAAACAAACATACATGATCTTTTGTATAATTTGGCCCAAATTATACAAAAGTCCATACAAATCATAAAATTCACAACAAGAACCCTAGATAAGCCCTTACATAATCTATTATTGCAATTCAATTCACACAAGCATCCATAATAAGCGAGAGCTCAATCCATTCCCTATAGAAGATCTAGCTGAGTAAAAACAAAGTGAAAATACATTCATAAGCATAATTGAATTAAAGAAAACTTAGCTTGATCAATTGAGAGTTGATACAAACTTGAAATGAAAATGAATTGGAATTTCAATCTAGAATCTTGGATGAGCAATTCTTCCTAAATTTAGATCAATTGCAAAGAACAAGAATGTTTGAGAGACTTATCTATAAGGAAATTCTAGAGAGGGGGGAAAAATAGATAATAATTTTAAAATAACAAACTAACTCTCTGGTTCCAACCCCACGCTGACTCACGGGCATTAGTATTAGTGTGAACTTGGAGTTCAGAGTACTACTCCCAAGCTAGCTCACGACAACACTCACGGTCATGAGTGCGGTTGATGTGTTACGTTCTAATTTGTGCATAATTTCTTCTCATCTTTTGAATGATTTTTGAACTTGGATACATTAATTCAAATTATTTACTATTTTTTCCCTTGACTTGAGGGAGCTAGCTAAGTCTGAACTCTGGAGCACACTCGAACTTTGACAATTTTATGACAACATATAGTGGCTACAGGATGAAGCTAATGTATGTACGATTGGGCTAAATATTTGGGCAGTTATGTTGCCCATTGCTTAAAAGAATGTCTCTCAGAGTCTTAAGGTTTTCAAGAAATAATTATACGTAGCACAAGTGCACAACTAATATTGGAGTCTATGAACTCAGTAGGAAAGTCTCAAAGCAAACTTTCCATTACCATCCGAAGTGCTTTTAATCTTATGACTTCCATCGCATTTTTTCTAATGGGCAACAGCTCCATTTACTAAGGATATTTTTCTTCAATATTTCGCAACATATAAACCTAATAATATATGTTTACAACTAACATTAATTAAGGGATGGAGAAGAGGTGGGATATTCACCTAATGCATATTTTTGGAGAACAAATTAAAATAGAGTAGCTTGATGAGCACAAATGATGAGTGTAAAAAGGGTGTAATGTCGTTCCGCTGAGGATTAGTGTTATGGCACGTAACTGTGTGAATTACTAGGCACTAGAGTATATGAATTTATAGAATCCAAGTAACAAAGATTGAATGATGTGGAATAAAAGTAAAAACAATTAATTAAGATAAAAACTATATGATAAAGGTATGAGCCAGATCAGGGGATTGTAACCTTGATGTTCTAACAAGCTCAGGATTAGGGAAAGAATAATTAACCAAGGGATATATGAGCAATGCACAAAAGAATTCTACTCAGCTACTTTCGTAATCAATAAGAGAATTAGGCTAAAATTGCCCCACTGTCATGATGCATCAATTATAACCTTAAACACCTAAGCATTGTAAGCCCCCAAAATTACCTCTACTTTCATAGCAGGAAAATTAGGTTGAAATTGGTAAGGCTCGAGGTCTCCATCCAACTGTCGTTGTAATGAATCCCTCTCCCAGACTAGCAATTAATTCTGGCCACAAACCAATAACTAGTGCAAAGAAATCCCCAAATTAACATAAACCCTAGGTATATTTCAAAAAAAAAAAAAAAAACATAAACCCTAGGTAAAAGATTCAATCCCTTTATGCAATTTATTACCAATTGAACATCAAGATTAACAATGGATCCCTAATCCAAACCCATAAACGAATTACTCCCGCATGGTTAAAGTAAACAAAGCAAAGCAATAATTAATAACCATAAACATTGCAAGAAATATAAAGGGAAGAGAAACTTAACTGATAAAGAACAAATCAAACTTCAATCCAAGATTCCAAACTTGAAAGTAAATAATCTAATTGTAAAACTAATCTAAACTATGCTAGGAAAATATAAAGAGAATAAACTAAAACTAGCTAGGAACTCTGTAAGGGAACCTTCTCAATTGTAGAGAATAGGTAATGTATATAGGAGGTAGATGGGCATTGGCCCATTAGGCATCTTCCAATTCTTTTCCAACTTGTATTCTTCCTTGTAATTTCCTTTTCTTCCAGAACTTGTCCAAAATGTTCTAATATTCTTCATTTGTTGTTCCTTGTAGATAATTCAGCACTTGGACAATATAACACACAAACAATTCCCAATTTCACTAGGATACAGAAAATAACCTTCAAAACAACTAGAATAAGGGGTGAATAATTATACAAAATAGCAGATATCATAGCTCGTTGAGCATATAATATATAATCATAAATGTGTAGTCCAAATATTATATTAGGCTTTTAGTTGAGGTGGAATACATTCTTTAATTGGGTATTAGAGTCAACTGCATACCAAAGGTTATGAGTTTGAATCTCCGTGTTTGGAAGCCGTCGGCTCGCACATGTGAAGGGTGTGTATCATAGCCAACCCATATCAAATTAAAGGTCATGGACTCGGATTTCTGCATCTCGTTATCACATGAAGGTCATGACTCATGACTTCGAACATAACCTCTGCAAAACCCAATAACATGTTGCTTGGAATCCATCGATTTGCACACGTGAAGGGACTTGGAGCCCATCGACTCACATGTAAAGGGGTGCGCTGAGCAAACTTGATAACTCGTTAGTAGCAAAACATCTAAGTAAATATAGATTGATTTAATGATATTTACTCATCTCCCCCTCATTATTATATTAGTCTCCTTTCTTACATATAATAACTTCTTCAAACTCAACACTATTGACTTTTTGGACACGATGATTTCTATTACTCCGTATATAGAATCTCACACTTATATCACTAAATTACAAAAATTATTGAGAGCAAGAATCAAATTCTTACCCTATCTATCAACTACTTAATTAGTTTATACCACAAAATCACAAGATTCTTGAAAACAAGATTCAACTTTTTACCCAATTCCCAATGTATCAACTACTATGCCAACAGTCATCCGAGAAACCGTAGTAATTTCGATCAATTCTATAGTTACAGAAATGGGTTTTCCTTTAAAACAATTTCAACACAAGCGATGATTAATCACAAACTAAACTTGTCTAAAATCTAATTAAATGTGTGGAGTGTGGATGATAGAGAGCAAAAACCCCTGCCCCCAAAGAAAAAAAAAATTGAAGTGTCAGCTTTTTAAGGTGCAGCAGCAAGAAAACCATGAATTGGAAGTGGTCGGTCCAAAGTTCCCCATGGAGGCAACCATTGAAGATCACTTTTGGTGTGTTTCACGAATGGTGAATATTGGAAAAAGGAAGATTCCTTGGAGTCGTGGGAATCTTCGAGGACTGCTTGACTTATTGAAAGAAGTATATTGCAGCGGCAGACTGTATATTCATTCACTGTCAATGTGTTCTCCCCATTAGCAGTACATTTACATGTGCGGTTCCCACTATATACTTGCCAAATGCCAAGGACAAGACAAAAGTTCGTATAATTAAGATAGAAAGTGTGTGGTTTTCTTTTTGTTTTTTATTTTTTAATCGAAACGATAATTATTGTCACACGTTGAGATTAAAATAATATAAAAATCTTATCAATGTTGACAATTGTAGGATAGAAGTTCGAATCTAACCCGTAATATGGTTTGAAGTTGAATCTTCAAAAGTTCATATCATTAAAAAAAAATTGTGTGGTTTTTTTTTTTATTTAATTTAATCAAAACAATAATGCACAAATTAAAATAATATAAAAGTTTTGATTTATGGAAAAGCGTATAACTATTACTTGAAGCGCAGCATGTAACTAATATAAAAGCTTTTGGTCTCTAAGTCACTGAAGCACATTTCATGATTTACCTCTTCCATTAGGTCCTAAGGGCAGGTTAGTGCGATTCTTAGGCTTGTGATTTAACTTTGTTTTTTTCTAATAAGAATTTTATTGGGTTGATAATATTTAATATTTTTTATTACGAGCGAGTGAATTAAAATCGATTTTCAGCAAAATCTTAAATGAAGTATTGTAATCTCTTCTTACATATAAATTGAATTTAGTTCTTATTTATTTATTTATTTATTTATTTGTGATGAGTAGTGTAATGTCTCAAATTCAATTCTTATTTCTTTTGATAATAAAAATAAACAAATGAGACTAAAGAGCTGAGTTAGCCTCACGATAAGTGTCAAAATATGTCATGATTAGTAACAAGATATATTGTTCTTATTAGTGTGAAATGACATACTTATTAAACCACTAGTGGTAGTGCATGTGACACGGACTAAGGATAGGGACTACAAATACTTAGTTATAACATGATTAGTATATAACCTTGATTATATTCATCATTATCAAATGGCTAATTAATATTTTCACAATGAACATCTTCGAATAGCCATGTATGTTTATTGACATTTTGGTTATTTCTTGTGAATTCGCTGATTTACAAGTAATAATAAATAAATATCAATAGTTATCAAATCATCACTTAAGTTTGTCTAAGAGCATCCCATTGAGGGATACCCTTTTGCTCAGTTTTTGAGGTTAATATACTGAAATAGAAGAGAGAGAAGACGAGATTTAAAAAAAAAATACTCTGAAATATGTTATGCAAAACTCCGATTTGTGCATAGTTAGTTGCTCTAAAATGTTAATTACGTGATTTCACCGTCTATAAAGAACAATAACAATACTCTTACCCATGCATGTAGACACGTATATTTACGGGCCAAAATTATTATGTAATTATATTAGATATTTATATTTTATAATTGTACTGTTTTAATCATAGTTTTGAAAATTTACAGGAAAAAAAAAAGACAAATTAAATATAAAAGTGGTCCATATGAGACATCATATCGAATCAAATGTAGAATCAAGATGGTGACATGGAGTTCGACTAAATAATTGTTTCAGGCCGGCAATGTACATATAATGCTGGAAGCGTTGGCCGCCGTTGTCTTGCAAATTTCAGGGCAAACAGCCAAACGAGGTAGGGAATTCATGCACGCCTTCTATTGCACCTCACATGTCTCCTATCCCTCACTATCTATTTGTTTTATTATTATTTTTATATTTTTTGAACAAGAAAACTATAACCACTACTCAATAATTTGCATGGGGTAAACTTTACTATATCCTTGTGTAATAGTTTGTAAACCACATAAGAGAAGTAAATTGTTTGATAATGGCTTGGAGAGTTGGATCTAGCATCTTGCTAGACAATTTGTTGAGTATGTGAATAGGGAAAATGGTCTAGGCCCTCGAACTTTAGCTAAAAAGTCAATTAGCCAATGTGCAATTACACTCATAAACAATTTATTTTGATGCAAAGAAATCCAAAAATCGATTAATGACCTACAACCACAAGTCATTAGGTTTCAGGCAACATTCCAACGACTTTTTAGGCAAAAAAAAGTGACCAGCGACTGATCGCCGATCACCAAGGAGAAAGAAGGCAACCCAAATCTTCTCCGGCAAGAAGGCTGGGGTCGCCTTCTTCTCCAAGGTGACCTAGACTGGGTCGCCTTCTCTAGTTGAGAAAGTGACCCAGATCTAGGTCGCCTTTTCCTATTGAGAAGGCGACCCGGATGGGTTGCCTTCTCCCTCTTCGGTGACCCGTTCGACCAAGTATATATATCATGCAAGGACCAAGCATATTGATGTAAGATTTCATAATGTTAGATAGTTAACTGGTTGTTTCTGCTGAGATATTATTGTAGAAAATTCATAAATATACTAGTGAAAATGCAACAAACATACCGACAATGCGAAAGCATTACTAGTGACAAGTTCAAATATTGTTTTGACTTGTTGAGTGTTTCTAGATGTTAGATGAACATTTTGGGGTCTAAGTGTTTTATTACCAACAATTAATAATAGAATAGTTTCGCTCCTGTGGACATAGACACATTGTCGAACCACGTAAATCTTGCATTCTTTTCTTTATGTTATTGTTTTTGCTTCCTGTACGTTCTTATTAATCTCAACACAATTGGTATCAGAGCCGTTGTTGAGAGGCAATTTAGAAAACCAAGTTCAGCATCATGCCATCGTAACGTGGCACATAGCTTTTGGCCTGCCTAGTGGTAAGTGCTTGATCTTGGCATAAACCACACTAGAAAGACTGTACCGTATGCGACTGACTCCACTAAGAAGGTGTTGAAATTAAAAGAATTGAACTCATAACCATTAAATATTAGAATCAATTCCACCCACTCGAACACCCATTTCAATGCATAATTTATATATTCTTTACAAGTAGTGACGGTGGCTTAGCGAGCATTAACATCGAGTGAACTAACAATACAACTTTTTCAAGACTAGAATAAAAGTGTTTAATTTACAATTATCCGATCATGTCACATTTTTATAATTAGGTATATTATTATATTGATACGATATATCACGTTGAGTAGCATTGCTATTTGGTAGCTAGCTCCTTGTCATTCCGTACGCACGTTTCTACCGAGCAATAATTGGGAGCTCCAATATTACATATGAAGACAAGAGATGAGACCACTCAGACTAGCAATAACGTACTGAGCTGATTGTAAGAGAGACACATGAAACATCCCTTTTCCTACTAGGAATACCATAAAACACAGATACTTATTACTATTGTGAAAGTTATGGGAACTAATGAGAGTGCATGCATTATTCATACCCACCCCCAATATCACACTATTGTGTGCATGCATGGTAATTATTAACTAATAAGCAGCTTTGCATATAGTTGCATTCGTCAATGACTTAATTAATAGTTAGAAGAGGACTATTTAATTATGATTGAAAATTGAGAAAATTGTAATTTAATTAACATCTCACAAATATGTCAATTATCAGTGTTGTTATCCCTGAATTATTACTGGTGTAAATGTTGTCCCTTAATTTTTAAAATGTGACATATATTGCACTTCCCCTAATAGGAAGAATGAGAAACATTGTTGTCGTTAAAAGGAGAACAAACAAAGAAAAAAATGGAAGGATAACAAACTATAGTTGGAGACAAACCTCGTCATGAACTAACTTTTATAGTGGAGTTAAGGGCTTGGCTTGAGTGCTATATTAATCTTAGATTAAATGTGTAATACTAAAAATCTGGCACATATATACCCACTTGCCTTCATGGAAGGTCATTTCCAATTCTAAAGTTATACATATCTAAACAATGATTTCAATAAATTTCAATTTCAATTTACTACCAATCAAATAAAATACTTTTACTAAAACGGGTCCAATTTATTTGATTTTAATTCCAATTCTAATTTTCATATATGTTGGAACCTAACGTGGCCCCTTGGCCTTAATAGACAGAAAAAATAGACAAGTATCATAATTAATAGTGAATAATGACCTTATGGTCTAGTGGCACCCGGTTGCACCCTATGAGGAAGGGGTGAATTCGAGTCTTAGTGGCTACTATTATATACTCATTATTTCTTATAATTTCAAGTCTAACTAAACAATGGAATCAACATTCCCATTTAATATTAATCTAAAAAGAATCTAAGATTTGAACGATTTGAGGTTATTTCGTATTAGGAGTATTTGTAATAAAACTCTAAACACATCGCAATATATTGTATACATCATCATTGTCGTCTCATACTCCTCATATTGGTGGGCCGGGACGAATGACACTTTGCTGCTTTTTAGCTATATCAGATTTGATTTGCCATAGTGATATTTGCAAGCCTAATATGTATATATATGTATATATGTCTTTGTGTGTATGTATACACACACATACATATACAAAATATTTGGTGATAAGGAAACTCGCAACTACTATTTAAAAGTGTGCGTGCACTAGATATATTCAACTCATTTGTAATAACCGCAAACTCCACAGAAATGATAAACCATGCATTGTTGGGCAAAAATTTGGAGGTCCAAGCTAAGTCTAGCATCTGTCATGTCATCAAAACGTGGTGCTGATTGCTACACAAGTATAAGGAATAAAGTTACGCCTTCGCTACTAACTATAACTTTTGGGATAGTGGTAGGTGTTTGATTTAACATTTGGTATCAGAGCTTGTTGACTGCTTCGCATGCATTTAATGTATAAACTCGACTCTAGCCATATACTTTCAGGGTTTTTAAAATTGGGATTAAAAGTTCGAATTCATATGTATATATGTCATTCAAATTTATGTGTATGCACTAATGATTGTGGGGAGTCCTCCCAATTAATGGATGTGAAAATACGAGTACTCTACCCAAAAAATAATAATAATAAAAAAATCCATGATGTAGGATTGTAGAAATTGTAGGGTGGACAAGATCTTTCATTGCACTTATATTCACAAGAAAAGTAGAGATTCATGTAGGGAATATGGCCTAATGTCACTTCTTTATCATATGATAATTGAATATACACAACACCACTAGTCCACACCTATATATACACCTCAACTTCTAAACTTCAACCACACCAACACTACCCACTCTCCAATTCTCCAGTTTTTACATTCTCGATCTGATCCCCTCGATCAAATCCATCACATTTAATTTTCTCATAATCTCCAAAAACCTTCCAAAAATCACCACTCAATTCAATGGCCACATTCAAGTTGATGATGCTCACTTGTGGCATCTTTCTCGCACTTCTCTTCTCCTTTGGGGTTCATGTCAGCCATGAAAGGCCATTGAACAAAGCTCCAAACTTTCTGCCCAACAATGTTCATGGCAGCCACTCTCTTCGCCATCACGATGATCATAAAGTTGGACCGTCGGATGATGACACCGACGGCGGCGGCGCGTATGGCTTTGTCACCGGCACAAATCCAGGCCACAGCCCCGGCGTGGGCCACTCCGGCGGATTTCAAACCATTGGCTCAAACGTTTAAACCAATATGTCGATACGAGATAGATCGTATCATGTTAATTTGAATATAATTGTACGCAAATTTGAATTTTTCTAGTATTATTATTGTATCCATATATTCATCATGCAATGTTTCCATGCATGATTTGAAATAGATGAGCGAGGTTAACTACGTAAGTCTTACGAGGTTATGATCATCGTATCATTGTTGTATCTAGGTTGGGTGTTGGTATAATCCAAGTATCTAACTATATGTCAATCTCTAATTTTCATCTAAGAAGTTTCTTAATTTATATGCACTATATGTAGCTCATGTTATTGTGTCTAATTGGATTATAATATTAAAGCGGGTAGGTCTTGCTGAGGCTATCTCACGTGAAATATATGATTTTTTAAGCTAAAAAGTATTATATATTTTAAGTCGAGTAATCTCACACAAGACTTATTTTATTAAAGCTTAATGACTCCTGTTTAGCATTTTCTGATATTGCGGGTAATTTTCTATAATTATAACACTATGACTTAAGTAATTTATCTTTAATTTTATGTGTTTGTGACGTATTGTGGAGTGACTAGTGCATGAAAAGTGACACAAGATTATTTCCCCAGTTGGATACCGAGAAGAACTCGAATGGGGTAAAGAGAGGGGCATGCGGAATTTGGTAAGTAGTAGAACTTGACTCATAAGCGGTTGTTAAGGTTCGGCTGGTTGGTTGATTCATACTACTTTTGGAGAAAATAAGTTCTCTTTGTGATGGAAGGATGACATATTTTTTCAACCTATTTCAACAAAAAAAGTCAATACCTCCACTGAAGTTTGAACCTGGGAAAGGTACAGTTCTGCCATTTAACTACAAGTTCTTTGCTAACATTTATATATACTAATGGAATACGGAGTAATATATATACTAATGGAAACATTTGCTAATAATGTATGAATCCATTGTGCATAGGACTCCCATTAATGCCTAGCACTAAGGAAATAGTCAACTTCCAATAAAGAACTATTTGATTTTTTTTATTTTTTATTTTCACTTTTTAATGCATACATTTGAATTGCAAGCTAAATGGGCTTTTGTGTCAATGAGAAAATGTTGCAACGATAGAATGCACCCAAATTCTATTGGGTTTTGGTTACAATTTTGGGCCAAGAATACATTTATCGCATTATTATTATTATTATTATCTCTTTTCAAAGTCCATCTGCAACTCCATTATTATTTAAGTCTTGAAGAAATATGAGATAATTAATTTTATAATTTAAGACTAAATCAATTGGTAAGTACATCATTATCATGAGTTCGGTCAAAGTCTCACTTTAATATTATTTTAAGTCAATACATATTGAGATTGACCATAAATATAATCATCTTTTACTAACACATTGTAATATTTAACATTCAATAATAATAGTTATATCATTTTGTAATAGTCCATATAAAATTTAAATATTGACAATATATATATTACACAACACACACGAGTTGACCACCTCGTACCTTGTAGATCAAGATTAATTAGCAACTAATTATTCATTAGACAGTGTGATTGGTTGCTAGGAATCCATAGAAAGGTCGCTGTGTCAATGTCATACCGTAACATATTAACATCACAATGCAAGTAATAATATAAATAAATAAATAAATAATAAATAAATAAAAGAGAATGGTTTACCATCACTAAGTCAAAACCTTAATTGTAAAAATACAACTTTATTTCATTATACATTTATACTTACGTAACAGTCAGTGATACGTTTCAATAATATAATGTTGGGTTTGACTTTCTAAGTCTTTGTCTGAC
Organism: Ipomoea triloba; assembly: GCF_003576645.1. Lineage (NCBI taxonomy): Eukaryota > Viridiplantae > Streptophyta > Magnoliopsida > Solanales > Convolvulaceae > Ipomoea > Ipomoea triloba. The sequence goes on along the minus strand of NC_044923.1, from coordinate 3,379,152 downwards.
ACTTTAACTTTTAAAGTATAACTCAACTAATTGATTGATTCAAAGAATCAATAATTTTGCTTCACTAAAAGTCCTCACAGGGTGTAGGTTTAATTTCGATTCTTCATCGTACCAAGCATTATGGGAAACCAATTTGTAATTCATTAAAGCATATCTTGTGATTTATTTCATCTTTGACGACTCGCTATGTCTAGTTCATTATTATAAATACAATCAATATGCTATTAGCGATGTAAAAGACTAGAAGAGTAAGAATTTAGGGAACAACTATATATAGTGTGAGGAGTATATATAGATGACAAAATAGCTAGAAATTGAAAAAGGTTTGATACAAGTTGCATATATATGTCATTGTGGGGCACAATGAAAAAAATATAAAAAAGGATTGTGTGAAAATGAGGATTTCAGAAACCAACATTGCCTCATCACGTGACGAGGGTGGATGCCACCACACTCCTTAGCCGCTGCACTACCAGATAGACAATGATATGATGATTCATGATGCATGTATAGCAAAATCAATAATTGGGGCCATTCATTTATGAGGTCAAACACTTGAATTTTGTTAATTAAGAGTCCAATAGGGTTCCATGGATTGATTTTGCCTACTTCAATTCCATTTAGGTTAGTTGGACTTGAAAATATGGGTTGGTTTTCTGGAAATATTCATGTTCAGACATAATCATAGATCGATTTTATCTAGTATTAGTGATGAGATTATAAGATAGCGCAGCTTAATTTGTTCAATAATCCAAATATAGCAAATACAGCTAATTAAGTCGTCTAGGAGGTTACTATTGCGTAGTACTCAGGCAATTAGGGGTTGTCGAGAAGACTGCTGACTAGATCTACTTGTACTAGTATGGGTTGTTTAGGCTACTAAGTAAATATATGTCGGTTGCTCCACCGGATTAGTTAGACGTTTTAGCTTCCTATAGACATAATGCACTATCTGACCGAATTGCACTACTGCCTAACCGATCATTGTTATCCTATAAACCAATGCATGACACGCTAGAGCCACGTGTTATCATAATCTTAGATGTAGACTTAAGTAGTAAAAACGCATTATCTTTTGTGTATATAAGGCACCTTCTACTCCATACAATTACTTAGCTTATAATAGCTTTAACATTGTGAGTTGATTAGAGTTATTTGACCACTCAGGACAAATTAACTGAGCTCTCGATCACCTTGTATTTGTTAAATAATATAAAAATTTTCTCTTTATCTCATAACGTAGTGTAACTCTTCTAGATCCTTAATTACACCCTCTGTCAATAATTAGCTTTGATTATTATTATTATTTTATTTTTTGTAATTTTAAATTAGAATCAAAGCATACCATTTCAGTTCTAAGATTTTAAAAATATAAACCAGGAAGACCACCTAATTTTGTAAGATTCAAATCTTTATAATATTACATTTATAATAAATAACTTACTTTCCAGTTGAAATGATGATTACACCGAAATAAATAAGAAATTTTCAAATTCAAACATATCAAGTTAACAAATGTAATTAAAACACAACTACCTTGAGACCGCGTAATAATTGTTTTAAAAAACAACAATTGTATTTAATGAACAACTTCATTATTTCTCTGTGTAAAAAGTATTTATTTCACTTTCTTGATTACATGCTTTAATTAAATACTTATTAATTATTGTAATAACAATTAATTAAATTATATTTTATGGCATTAATTTTTTTCTAGACAAAGTACAATACACAAGTGCATGAAATATTGAAATCCCACCATATTAGGAAGAAACCAGAAAAATCTAGCGAGCTTGTGACGTTGAGGTGGTGATTAGGATGATTCATCGTACTATATTTAGTCAGTAACAGCTAAGGTTGTTGTGTACCATAATAAGTAAATACGATGATGATCATGTAGGGTTGATGATACCTAGTAACAATCTGTACAAATATTTCCTGTGTTTTCAAACATTAGACTGCTTTTTCCATTTAATTCTGTCCTTTCCACAGTCTTATCAGTATCCAACCTGCCATCTCTACTGCAGCAAATTTCTTTAATTTCTCTTTTCTTTTTGAAGCAAAAATCAGTAACCGTTATTTAAAGGTGTGCATTAGATAAATCACGCTAAAAAATACTGTATGACATACTTAATTGAGGAAGTATTGGTAAAAATTGAACTCGTAACTTTTTGATACGATAGTCGTACTCTACCTACTCGGTCATTATTTTTGTTTTTTTTTTTGTTTTCTCTAAATATGGAATGTGACAAAAATAGAGAAAAAAAATGAAAAATGACCTGATTTATATATAAAAAATAATAAATAATTTTTTTGATGCATTCAATGAATAGGAAAAGAAGCCATGAAAATGCATGACCCATTTTAAAGGGAAAAAAAAATCCTAAAAATAGAACATCTTTTTATAGGATCTAGTTCGACATATCAATTTAAGTTATAAGAGCATTCGTACTAGTTGAGTTTTTGCACAATTTTTATGGTTGTCATGCAGGATAGAGACAAAAATGGGAGAGAAAAAGAAAAGAAAAAAAAATGTTTCTAACAATTAAAAAAAAAAAAGGACTCAACGGTTAAAAGTCAGAGTTGCCGTCAGCTGGCGGTCACTCTGACGCGCCCGCTGGGGCGCATGAGTGCGCTCCAAATGCGCACTTCACGTTTTTTCTTTCTTCGCAAGAAAAAAATGCGGCTAAAAATTAAACCACGTCCCACGTCGGTTAAAAAGTAATTGCTCAATTCTTTACTATTCTAAAAACCAAGAAAAATGTATTGATGTGGTTGCCTTAAGGATCTCGAATGCACGTAATTAAATGAGATTACCGTATTTTAGTTTATGTTTATTTAATTATTATTTGAAAAGATGTAACTTTATGATGAAAAATAGAGTTTAAGTAATAAATTATTGGAAAGATTAAATTAAGCAACTATTAATCATTTATTAAAATATAAGAAATTAAAAATCATTTATATTAGCAATTTTTTTTTATAACAATAAGTGAGTGCCTAAGTGCGTGCATATTATGTGCGTGAATACTTTTATTGAGCGAAAAATATTACAAGCCCAATTAAATAAAAATTATTATAAACCTATAGATAGATTTTGGAGTTATAATACAAGTTATATTAATTGATAAGCAAAACCGGCGGCCGACCAATCTTAGGAGGATCCAACGGCTGAGAAAACGTATGCCACCGTCTTATCGTAGGGCTGTTAATACAATAGTTTGATTAAAGGGCTACAAGCCCCTCTCTCTCTCTCATAAATCCTATACAGCCTCCATCCTCATTCTCCCCCTCTCTCTAACTGCTCCAGATTCACCTATACGTATACTATATCTATATCTATACATCTCTTCTTCATCTCTACACACACACACGCACACACACATATATATAAAACTTTCTCGTTTTTATATATATAAGATAGAGGGTATATATATCTATATATCTATATATCTATATATATATAATAATAATAATATAAGCTTTAATTCCTGGGTTCTTTGCGATAGAGAGAAATGGAAATGAATAATGGTTCTGAATCGCAGAAGGAGAACAAGACAGAGCAGCATAAGCCGGCGCCGGCGCCGGCGGTTCCGGTGGCCGCAGCGCAGCAGCCGTGGGTGCCGATGCAGTACGCGCCGCCCCCGGCGGCGGCCATGGTAATGCAGCACCAGTTCATGCCGGCGCCGCCGCCTTACTCGCCTCATTACATGCCGTTCCACGGCGGCCACCACCACCCCATTTCGCCGACGCAGGTGGCGGCGGCCCAGCCGCCGCCGCCGCTGCTGCAGCGCGGTGGAGGATCCAACGGTGAGAACAGAACGATCTGGGTGGGCGACCTCCACCATTGGATGGACGAGGATTATCTCCGCAACTGCTTTTCTACCACCGGAGAGGTCTCACTATCATTCATTCTCATTTTCTTTATCTCTCCTGCATTATATACATATATATATGTATACATTTATTAATCACTGTATTTAATTGTTTTGCGGTATATTCGTATATAAATTAATGATTTTAATTGGCTGCGAATCTGGGTGTTCATTAATACTAGTGATTGATCTGAAAATTAGTTATCTGGTATTTGGGAATTAATTACCAGAATTAAGAACAGGAAAAACAATTAATCAGCCCGCACAGACACCTCATTTGGTTCCTTGAAGGTAGATTGTGGGCCTACAAAGGATCAACCCGTAATATCGGTTTGTTGTAGGCACAGATGCTGGTCCTCCTGCCTAATGGGCCGCTGAGTCACTGGTCGTGTCAAGGTGTGGTTGTGGGCAAGGAAAAACAATGAATTAAGTATATTATGCATATATGTAAAAAACCTCATAAAGTTACAATCTTTTCTTGAAAAGCATGAACTTTAGCCTGAATCAGAGTAATTTGATGATGGGAGTGTGATAGTCTCACCTCACTTCATTGCATACATAATGGGTAATGGCAATCTTTCTTGAATATATTTGTAAGCTAAAAGATTCTGTTCTTTTACTATTTTGTTTCCTTAAAAAGAAAACAAAAGATTCCGTTTTCTCCATGCATATGTAATACAGAGTACATGTTTTATGTTTATAACAAAGAAAGCATCTGATTTGACTGATAATTTTTTAAATTCAAGCTGGTAGATATCTAACTAGAAATTGCATAAATGAAAACGCATTCCCTAATCCACTGCGAAAAAGTTGAGTCTTTCAGAGTATGTTTGATATTGTCTTGTGCCTTCTCTTCTAAAAAGTATTGTTCTTCAGTAGACGGGAGTGATTATGAGGTTGATTTCAGTAATTTGAGATTGTAAATTATTTGACTTACTGCCTGCAGATTTTGGTTTACGTTTATGCTTTTTGAATGGTTGTGTTTATTGAGGAGATTTTATGAGTATAGTAGTTCTTTAAGAAACAAGAAATATGGTTTGATAAACGGGAGATAGTAATCGTTTTCTTTCTTGTATGTGCAACAAAGTATGTTAGAGCATCAACAACTGAGTGATGATTTTAAACTTTCTCTTGAGAAAAGAAAAACGCGGAATTTTATTGTTGTCGATCTTTGACGACTATAATTCTTGCTGACATCGAAAGTAATTGTTTGAATGCAGGTTACCTCGTTAAAGGTCATTCGAAACAAGCAGACTGGTTTCTCAGAGGGATACGGTTTCGTGGAGTTCCTTTCGCACGCTGCTGCAGAGAAAGTTCTGCAGTCGTATGGTTGCATGGTGATGCCTAATACGGAGCAACATTTCCGTTTGAATTGGGCCACATTTAGCATGGGCGAGAAGCGTGCGAATAATGGGTCCGATCTTTCCATCTTCGTAGGAGATTTAGCTGCTGATGTTACCGACACCTTACTGCTCGATACATTCTCTAGTAAATATCCCTCTGTTAAAGCGGCTAAAGTAGTCATCGATGCCAATACCGGTCGGTCTAAGGGTTACGGTTTTGTAAGGTTTGGAGACGATAATGAGAGGTCACAGGCCATGACTGAAATGAATGGCGTGTATTGTTCGAGCAGGCCTATGCGAATTGGTGCAGCTACTCCACGGAAATCATCGGGATATCAAATGCAACACGGTGCACAAGGTAGGTCGTTTATTACTCTGCATCATTATTAGTATTATCATCGTTATTGTATTAATTTTATTAAAATGTAATACAATTCGGATAATTTCTTTGCTTCTCCGCTAATGAGATTGGAAATAAATCAAATCTACATACTGTATTAGAAAGGGAGTCGTTAACTAGATTTTATGTTTCTTCCCTATAGTGGCATGGTTATAAGTGAAATACTAGATTTGTCGTTTCTTTATATATAGCGGTGAAATTGTTAAGCTGAATAGGAAATGGCCATATCTTGGATTTGTTCTTAGACTTCTCGTAATTGGAAAAGCTACACCGCCAATTAATGCACGATCTTAAATCCTAATGACCTCTCATTGCTTGATTTCTTAATGAATTGAAGTAGATCTTTGTTACTATTTTGATATGATTTAATTTGTATTCCTGTTCTTTACGAGATATTGGATATGTCATTCGTTATTTTTGCATTCCGAAGTTTGATTTCACAGTATATTTTGCTAGTGATCTGGCATGAGAACATCACACCGGTTTTCTTGCGTTGCAAGCTTGTTTTCCTTCAACACCTTATCTCGACACAATTGTTCAGAACTTCATCTCGACCTTATTTTCTCTGAATTACAGACATTTATGGTAGTCGCCTCATGACTTGAATTTTGTTGAAACTGATACTCACTTTTTAAAAATGGCTGTGGTAGGTGGATATGTGAATGGTTCTCCAGCCCGTGGATCACAATCTGATGGAGATTCTACTAATACGACAGTTCGTGGCCAAACTTCTTATGTGCTTTTCTTGTTTTTTTTTGGTCACGTTTTGGGTAATAATTTGTCATTGCAGATATTTGTTGGGGGCCTCGACCCAAATGTTAGCGATGAAGATCTGAGGCAGCCTTTCTTACAATATGGCGAAGTAGTTTCAGTAAAAATTCCAGTCGGGAAAGGATGTGGATTCGTGCAATTTGCCAACAGGTGTTTTTGTCTATCCCGAATAATTTAATTAACTATCAGTTTTCGGGCTTAAAGTACATCAGTATAGTAACAAGTATCGTTTTTTGCAGAAATGATGCTGAAGAAGCATTGGAGAAGCTGAAAGGTCTCGTGATTGGGAAACAGACAGTTCGCCTTTCTTGGGGGCGAAATCCAGCGAACAGACAGGTTTGTCGATCTCCCCGTTTTTCTTCTGTGATCTTACGTTTTAACAGCTCTCGATCAGGGACTATTACTTGCTGATTTAATTTACATTCCCCTAAACATTTTACAGTCGAGATCTGATTTCGTGAGCCCGTGGACTGGTCCATATTACGGGGGACACTTCTATGATGGCTATGGTTACGCTTTCCAAGTGCCCCATGACCCGAACATGTATGCTGCTGCAACGACGTATGGCGCTTATCCAATGTATGGGGCCCACCAGCCACAAGTAAGCTGAACGCGGCCTGCACGGGAGCTTCGAAAGGGGACGGGCTATTGTTCTCCTATCTTGATTCAAGAATCGCGACCACCGGGCAATGTGAGCAACGGCTTTAGTTATATCGATCTCTACGAAAAAAAAAAAAGGGAGCTGGAACTGAGTTTTGACATGAACATCCATGAGAAGTAGTAGTTCTATATCTACTAGCGAAATCGAATCCTATAATCAAACATTGACTACTATGAAGTTTGGACATTTATTTTTCATTTGAAAATAAATGATGATTTTGAAACTCCATTTTCAATTCCATGGCTCCATGAAGCAAATGGTGCATGCATGTGTTGAGCTGTGTGCTGTGCAGAAAAAAAGGTTAACATCTTTCCCTCTTCTTCTGTCATTATTCACCACTGCAGTTGGGAGTGCATATAAATGTTTGATTGTGAAATATGCATGTTTTCTGTCATCTCCTCATCACATGCATGTAACCAAATTATTACCCTTTGGGCCAGGATAGTTTAGTTAGTTCGATCAATCACCTTAAAGTCTCGTTTTAACTACAGTGTAGAGTTTGAGTTTTACTGGGAATCTAGGCGGTTATTGGGTGACTTTAACATAAGGGTCATTAGTAGACCTTAATTGATCAGACGAGATGAAAATCCTATTGTGCAGAGTGTACAGTCAAGAGTGGAACCTGAAATTATTTGTTTTTGTGATTCTATTAACTGTGGTTAGTTTGGGGTATGTTTTTGTGCATGCATGGTGCCAAGTGCCAAAAGTGATACATGGGAATACAGGTATGCAGGGACCATTACTCTTTTGTAAACTAGTTCAATTCACATTGTTTCATCAGTGTCATTTTAATTGGACCAATCATTTATAACCCCACCACAAATACACTTATTTTTAAGCTCACAAGTTTGATAGGCTCTCGAGTGGTCAAGACCATTTTTAATGACTAATTGTTTTAATCTGGTCTCGTTATGTTTTTGCGGAGAAAAAAAAACTATATGAAACAAGATCATATAATTTTCTCTAGGTCTGTGGTTTTTTTTTTTTTTTTTTTTAAAACTCTACGTCTCTGTGGTTAAAATTAGTGAATACGTTGAAGTAACTCTAAGCCTTGAGAGCCCATAAAAAAAGTATCATTTTCCCATTTTATTATCCAAATATATTGTATCATTTTGTTGTTATTGGACCACAATTCCACAAACAGAGCTATTAAGATTCAGATATATTTATGGATTCTAAAGTTAGTTTTAATCATTCCTTTGAGATGCTAATTATGTATAGTATTAGGTGAATTTTTTTTAAAAAAGTTTTTACTAAATAGAGAGGCATTATATTAAAACTAAAAAGAGTTAATTTCATTTGCAATTCTAAATTTGTAGGTGGTAGTCCATTTAAAATTTTTTTTATCAGAACATTCATTTATTGTCATAGTATTATTGTGACATGATCATTTTTTGTTCTTTATCAACAAAATAGTTTGAATATCGTTAAACACAAGAGCATTTCGGACTTCAATTATGAATTTTTTTCAAAAAAAAAAAAAAACATAAAAAATATAACGGGTCAACCTACTTTGTATAAAAAAAAAGATCAAAGTGTATTTGTATTTAACGACATTTCAACGATTTTGTTGACGGAATATTAAAAATGGCCATGCCGTAATAATAATAATAGGACCAAATAATGATATTTTGATTTAAAAATGGCTAAAAATTGACTGTCACATATAAATATATGACAAAAAATAAAATTAACTCAAACAATTTTTTTAACTATTTTAAAATAATGTCTTACCATTTGTCTTAGCGATCCATATTCTCAATCCAATTACAGACTCTAAATTCCAATTTCGGCTATTGATGTTTATTTTTTAGTACATACTCATCCTCAGTTTGTCGATCTTAATGCAGGAGAGAGAAAGGGATAGTGAACCCTGGAATCTAGCTGTGGTGTATGGAAGTCGCACGTTAGTACTTTCAAAGAGAATCGGTCTGTCCCATTAGGCCTGCTTCACTTTGGGCTTAATTTTTTACAGGTTTTTATGGGCCGGCTCGTCATGTTCGCAGATTAAGATTCATGCAACCGTAACCTGTTCCTACACGGGTTGGTAGCCCTGCGGGTCGGCCAGCGATTTTTTTTTTAACAGATTTGAATGTTCAAAAAAATGAATAAAGTCTACAAATACTAACGCTGAGAATTTACAATCCAACTTTAAAGTCTAAGAAAAATTAATATTAATTCAAAATTTAAAAAATAAAAATCTACAAATAATATTATTATTTTTATGTTCAAAAATTATATTTTTTTGAAAAAAAAAATTATATTTTGTTAAAATATTAATGTTATATATATATATATATATATATATATATATATATATATATATATATATATATATATATATATATTAATCACCCTATGCTTTAGCTAATCTTAATTAATTCTTTGTTTCAAATTAATATCTATCTTATATATCTAATTATTTGTTATGTAATCACCCTCTTCTTTGACTTGGAAGACCGAAGCCGGCATTAATGCAGTTATTTAAAGAAAGAATGATGCTTGAGTGCTTGAAGAGAAATAAAAATATACCATACCAGTAATTTATCAAAAGATTAAAAACTTCAAAAATATATGAAAAATGACAAGGTTACTCCTTGAAGAAGATAAGAATTGATATTGTGAAAAGTCTAGAAAATATGAAACTTAGTTGCAAGATTGATTGGGAGGGGCCAAATATTTTGAAGAGGGAGGACACCAAAAATAAGTATTATTATACTATTAAAAAAAATTGGAGGGGCGTTGCCGGAAAAAACCCTATTGAGCATTGTGTCCTGGCTCACAACTGGGGACTTTAATGCGGTCTTGGAGGCGAATGAAGTGAGTAATCTTAAAAATTTCTCTCAAGCCACATGTTTGGGGTTCTCAAACTGGATTTTCCATCATACCTCTACCCTTTTGATTGAGAATATTATCAGACCTCTACCCCTCTGTTTGGGAGAAAAGAATATTATCATTTATCATTCGATTGGAACTTCTTTGTATCTTTATAAATACATATTTTCCTGTACTTTAAATATAATGGATTTATCAATAATAAAATCTTCTCAAATTTATTGTTCTAATCTCCATCCTTTCACGCGCCCGCTGGACACATTATTGACGACCATGCCTTGATATTGATTTTTTTTTTCTTCTGTTTCAACTCATACAAATATGACAAAAAAGCCAACTTTAGGTTTTATCATGGTGCTCTTATATGCTGCATATTTGTACGAAGAACCAACTAAGTATTGGCCACAGTTCTGTAGCAGAAATTGCCCAATGTCCCAAACATAATCATATTGATTCACATGTTCATCTTTTACCCCCTGTTGTCATGTCAATTTTCACATCAATAAACTATAATTATGCCTTAACTTATTTTTTTTATAAATCAAAATTATGTATAGGTTATGATAATCTTTAATTTATATATTGTAATTATAATTCTATAACTTATAGTTATTCTTTACGCACAAATTCGTTAATTCTAACTGATGAAAAGTTCAATAAAAATATTCACTCATACAATGTATATATAAGGTGAAACTCGAACTAGAAACTTAAACCTGATTATATATTTAATGTTTAAGGAATGGCTTTATTATATATGAAAACTTTATTTTTTTTTTATTAATGTTTAATGAAATTTGAACTTATGACCATTAAAAAAAAAAAATTGAACTTAAAATCAACAAGACACTTAAGCTAACTTTAAATCATCCAACTCATCACTCTGATATTTTCTTAGCTTGTTAGTATCGAAAAAGGCAACAAAAGGAGACAACATTAATTAGATGATGATCATATCAATTCACTCCGTATATAGAACTTCCTATATTAACTAAAAAAGAATTAATTAAAATTAATTAGAGTGAGCAATTAATTAAGAGAAACATAGGACCCAGAAAAGACAGGTCGATGTTTACTAAGAGCCAGCTGCATTTGATAATTGTAAAACCAGACAAGCTTTGTATAACATGTGGCTGCTTTTGCCCTTTTATCATCCCATACCATACTGTTTTTACTGTGGTTTTGTTCTATTTTGGCCTCATCTATCTACAATTCTCACTTAAAGTTAAACATCTCCAGAAACCCATGAAAGAATCCATGCATGTTATTACCAGGTCCACCATAACCATTACATTATATATATATTGTGGTACCCATACAGATATACATCCTTTGACTTTTGATCTATTTTATGATCATCATTTTTTACATTGGGGCAATTCAATCAAATCAATACCCAGATTCCATTGCACCAGACTTTCAGGCCATGCATTATTGTTCGGATCTGATCTGATCTTCATCAAAGAGTGCACTTCAATCATATTGATAAGAAGGTTTGTTAAATGAGTATTTCTATTATGAGAAAAAAGAATATAATTCAAGAGAATCCAATGTCTTAGTTTATAAGTTTCCACTTCCAAGTTCAACTCTATGAGAGTTGTTTATTGATTTTCTTAGTTTGAACTGGTCAGTCATGAAAAACCTAAACTAACTTATTTCCATGCTGTCTTTTGCGGGTTAGAGTCAGAATAAGTATGACTTCACACAGGAGTGACAGATTGACAGGACTCACTTTTGGATAGGAGCTATGGACTTTTTGTTACGTACTAAATTTCAATACGTAAAATGCTACGTACTAAATTTCAATACGCAACACTTTTCCATAAATAAAAAATTTCTATGCTATTGACTTTTTTTTGTTTAGTTGTCAATGCCATAATTCACATCAATAACATTCTTGGAAAGTATTAAATTTTAATGAAAATGTAATACTTTTTAAGATCTTATAAAAGAAAATATATTTTATTATACAAACTTACTTATTTTAAATTATTATAAAATTAAGATTTAACGGGTGAAATTATAAATTTTATTTATTTTTAAAGAATATATATATATATATATATATATATATATATATATATATATAACAACATATTATACTGTAACTGTTAAATTTTGGACCGTTACTGGTCGTTTTACCTTAGCCATGACACGACGAAAAAAAAAACTAGGTAGGGAAAAATAGGGTCTATGTAGTGCAAGAAGTACAATGATTAGGATGAATGTGACTGTGTTCACGAATTTTAATAATAATCATTGAAAAGGAAGTGTCCTTGGATGCGTACAATAAAAATTATAATACTCCGTATATAATTTCATTTCGTTTTGCTTTTTTTAATTACAAATTTTACCCCATAACTATTTAGATTAGATTATTGACTTGGTAATTATAAAATTTTAAGTTTAACTTTCTATGCAAATAGTCTATTGATGGTTTACCTCCTTATAATATTTTACCGATTAAAATTATTAAACAAGTTTTACTCATAACACATTATTGTGGCAAAGTGCATATATCATCGATGAATAGAGCTTTCAAAATGATTTTTTTAAGTTGGGAACGACCACGCCTTCATCATTAAGGTAGGGGGTAAGTTTTGAATTCTTATAGGTTCGTCAAGAGGCAGACTGCAAGAGCCCGACATGCATGTAGGATTTGGCAAGGCAAACCACAACCACTAGTTTATTTTTAAAATAATTCTAAAATTAATGTGTATATGCATTATTCATATTTTCTATATATTCCAAAATGATTAAATCATAAATTAAACTCTTTAATAGATATAAGAATAAGAATATGATATAACTCCAACCCTAGACCAAATTGATGGAACCCGATCATCTCTAAATTGTATGTGCAGCGACTATGCTACTCATCCACTAGACCACGGCCCTAGGAGTATCCAAGTAATTTCCAAACAAACAATAGGAGAGCGGTCCACACGTCCAGGGGCATATTTGGAATACTAGTAAAAGTGTAAAACAAGGCAAAAGCCACAAATAAAGACAGAGGCATCTGTTGAGATGAAAAGGTGAATTCTCACGTTAACTCATGATGACACAGTAAGATGGGCTGTCTCCTTGCGTACTTCATCTCTACGCCACTTTTCTAATGCCATATAAACCTTCAAATTAAAACACACCACTAATATAATATAAATCACAATACTTTGAACAGTGACTAAATTTGTCTGCTTAGGGACAAAGATGATACCCTCTACCCAGAGTGTGTGTGTGTAGTATTTACAGATTAAACGTTTCAAAATTCAGTGTTTCTTGAGAAAGGGACTCACTTTTCTTTGCATTCTTCAACTTCAGTTCTGGTTTTCCAGGTTTGCCATTGCTGTGTGTTGTGTTTGTTTCTGCAATCTGCCCAGCAATGCAATGAGTTCATCCCTGTGAAGGTGGAAACAAAGATGAACAATGGTGGCAGGAGTAATTTGCAGCAGGCCATGAAAGCTTCTCCTATCAAGCATGAAAAAGTAAGTGGTATATATTAGTATGTGATTGATAATTGTGAATCAATAATCAATTTAGCAGACTAACTGGGAGGCTGATTGGGCGACTCGCGATTTATCTAGGCAGAGAATCAGGGATTATGGGGGCTTAGGATTAGTCTAACGTAAGCTGGGAAACTTAATGTATCAAAAAAATAAGTAAATAATCAATTTAGAAACCTTGTGGTCTAGTTGCACCCGGTTTACACTCCCACATGGAAGGGAGTGGTTTGAGTCTCAGTGGAGACGACTGTTGACTCTTTGTGCTATAAGTTGAGAAAGTAACTATGAATAGATACTACATTGTAGCAGAGTCAGTAGTACTCAAAAAAAAAAGTTGCAGACTTTGGGTATTTTTGGTTGATGATCTGCACTTTGAATTCTTGAACTTTTTGTTTGCCATTGTGCTAGCTAGATTGATTCATCATGTTTTCTTGAGTGCAGAAGAAATGGGAAGTGCAAAGTGACAAGAGAATGTATGCAGAGAGGCCAGCTGCAAGTAGGAGAAAAGCAATGGAAGATAGAAAAGTGGCACTGTTACAAGATGTAATTAGAGACTTTTTTTTTTTTTGGTTCCTTTTTCTTCTGAATTGTGTGTTGAATCTAAAATGTAGTGTTCTTGTGCAAAATCTACAGGTTGATAAGCTAAAGAAGAAGCTCAGGCATGAAGAGAATGTTCACCGAGCTCTCGAGAGAGCCTTTACAAGACCTTTGGGAGCTCGCCCTCGCCTGCCTCCTTATCTTCCATCTGCTGTAAGTATTCTTTATGCTCACTCTTTCACATTTAAGGCCTTCTGTGTGTGTGTGTGTGTGTGTGTGCAGGGTGCGAATACACATATATATATATATATGTATGTAGAATAACAGAAGTAGTTGAACCTGATGTGAACTTGCATTAGACGCTGGAGCTTTTAGCCGAAGTGGCTGTATTGGAGGAGGAGGTTGTTCGGCTTGAAGAGCAAATCGTGCATTTCAGGCAAGGATTATATCAAGAAGCTGTCTATGTTTCATCGTCCAAGAGTAATGTGAGCAGCGATGGGCCATTGAAGGAGAACGACTCGTGCTTTTCAACGACAAACAACCACAAACCGCCTAATTTGAAAGCCCAAACTGTCAGAACTCACTTGAACAGACTTCCCATCGAGCAAACATCAGTGGAGAAGCGTTTAGACCTGCAGAGAGGACAGGTGAATGTATAGATCAATCGCTTTTGCTGTGCTGATATGAGTTTGTTTTGCATTTTAATGAGACTCGAGTTTCTGTTCCAGCCAGATGGGAATATTGTGGAACACGGGAGAGCAGAAGAGAGGGATTTTGTCACTCGGGATAGAGAACCATCCCGGGATTGTAGTCCAAACGAAATTTCTGAGAGCACTTTGAAATGCTTACTGAATATTTTCTCGAAAATGAGCTCCAAAGAGAGGTGGAGTTCAGCAGAAACACTATCGTGTAATAGCACAGTGACTGCAGAGTTTAAGGACCCTTACAACATTTGCTCGAAGTTTGGGAGAAGAGATATCGGTCCATATAAGGACTTATTCGTTGTTGAAGCTGCATCGATCAATCCAAACCGATCAAGAATATCTGTTTTTCTTGTTCGTAGATTGAAGTAAGTGTCCAAGAATGTCTGAATCAATCTTTTTCCCACACAGTATCTTTATATATGTGTTCTCAAATGTTGCTTCGATTTTGCAGACTTCTCCTCGAGAAACTTGCATCAGTCAATCTGAAAGGCCTCTCTCACCAGGAGAAGCTTGCATTCTGGTTAAACATCTATAATTCATGCATGATGAATGTACGAGGCGTTTTCCCTTTGAATATATTATTCTTTTAGAGAAAGAAACTCATAAGAGAAGAGCGTTGTTTCAGGCATATCTAGAGAATGGAATTCCTGAGAATCCCGAAATGGTGGTGGCGTTGATGCAAAAGGCAACCATAAATGTTGGAGGGCATTTGCTCAACGCGATTACCATTGAGCACTTCATTCTAAGGCTGCCTTACCACTCGAGATATGTAAGTCATTTCAGACTTCTGTCATCGTTTTCTTAAAATCTCTCGGATACCATTTCTCTAGCTGCAACTAACAATTCATCCGTTTGTAATCGACTCTCACCAGGTTTTCGCAAAGGGTGTAAAGAATGATGAGATGACAGCACGTAGCCTCTTCGGTTTGGAGTTCTCTGAGCCATTGGTGACCTTTGCTCTCTCTTGTGGAAGTTGGTCATCCCCTGCAGTAAGTTAACAAACATAACTGAAAAAGGATCATGTACTATCACTCTCCCTAGAAAACAGAAAAGAGTGACAAGATTTCGATCAATGCTATGTCGAGTCTTACTATCAGCTTAAACTTTTAGTTGAGACAGAACGCATTAGTCTTACTATCAGCTTAAACTTTTAGTTGAGACAGAACGCGTCAAGTCTTACTATCAGCTTAAACTTTTAGTTGAGACAGAACGTGTCAATCTTACTATCAGCTTAAACGTTTAGTTGAGACAGAACGCATCCTTCAACTCGATGTTACTGAACTGAAGCTTTGTTTGATAAAAGGTGAGAGTCTATACTGCATCCAAGGTCGAAAGCGAGCTAGAAGTGGCGAAAAGAGAGTACCTGCAGGCAACCATCGGGGTATCAAGAAACGAGAAACTGGTGGCAATACCGAAGCTGTTGGACTGGTACTTGCTCGATTTCGCCAAGGATATGGAGTCACTGCTGGATTGGGTGTGCCTTCAGCTACCAACTGACCTGGGAAAAGAAGCAATTACCTGTATTGAGAGAAAGAATGATGAACATCTTTTGCAGGTTCTCCAGATCATGCCATATGAGTTTAGTTTCAGATACCTCATCAGCATATGAATCTTGTTTTCCTTTGTTTTTCTTCATTTACACTGATTCAAAAGCTTTGAAGTTAGACTGTCAATATATATATAGAAATACTAGAGGTGCATAGAGTGATTGAAGTATATGTGATTCTTTTATCAAGGTGCTCGCTTTCATCTGAATGAAACTAATCTAGTGTTGAGCATATAACATATATATTTAATATAAATAAGGTGAAACACATCTTTCAATTTGATATCAGAGCAAACAGAATGTCCCGAGTTCAAAGACTACTTTTGAATTCAT
Organism: Ipomoea triloba; assembly: GCF_003576645.1. NCBI lineage: Eukaryota > Viridiplantae > Streptophyta > Magnoliopsida > Solanales > Convolvulaceae > Ipomoea > Ipomoea triloba. The sequence continues at coordinate 3,362,644 of NC_044923.1, read as the reverse complement.
CCGGTGATACAAGAACATCTTTCAATTTCAATTTGATATCAGAACCATCAAAATATCCCGAGTTCAAAGACTCTACTTTAGAATTCATCCAGTGATACAAGAACTTGACTACAAACAACAAATCATGTTTAACTGCTCTTGAGAGTTGAGAAATTAGATGATCATGAACCCTATGGCAGTAAAGAACTCATTGATCAAATCCTACAAGAATTTCACTACAAACAGCAATCCGTGTTTTCACCGTTGATGGGTTCTTGAGAAATTTGATGATAATCCCTGTGTTATGATGAACTGTACAAATGAAAAAGAACTGTCATCCATTCGGTATCCACAACACAACAATCACGAAGACATTCTTCCCGTCGTTTACTCTTTCTTGACTTGAAAGACTTTTCCCGACTTGGAAGCTGCACTATCAGAGGGAGATGCAGTTACCAGCGTTCCATTGTCAGACATATAGTAGTAGTTGTAGTTAATTCTAGTAACCAAATCGGCCAAATGAGGAAACTGGCCGACGTTGAGCTTGAAAGACAGAATCTGCATTTGCAAAATGTGTAATATGTCATCAACAGTGCAATGCTAGGTTCATATCCACGGGTGCTATTTGTGTACTTTGATGTGTTGAACTATAACTTATAGTATATAAAGCATTATAGAAGTAGCGGAGATAAAAGCAGTACCCTGAGAAGGAACGCTATGCAGTCATCAAATTGTCGATCAATCCTATCTACTTCCATCTCACATCTTGCCTTGACAGCTGAAACAGTTCCCCCGCTGTTCAGAGTTTGCTGTATGGAGTAGAAGTCCAGGGCAAGTCCAAGGATACTGTTGATTCGGCTAGCAATCAATGCCCACTGGAGAAGAAGAAAAAGAAGAGACCATTAGAAATTCTCAATGCCTCGTGTTCTCAAGGCTTGTTTCAATGACTCGTGTTCTAAGGGCTTGTTTCCAAAGACGTAATTGGCAAGGAGAAGAAAGAGAAGTTCAAGCTTCTAGAACAGAAAGGACGGCGAAAACAAGAAGATGCAGAGTGTACAAACCAGCTTGTCTGGAACTACAAAGCACTGCCTCTGTATTGATGACAAATACGCCTCGTGTACTTCGATGACTTCATCCAAGGACGCTGCTGCAGCCATACCTTCACAGAGCTCCCGCCATGCACTGTGATACACCTATTAAGGTTCACATGACTAGAGATCCTGAGAATCTTAATTATTTAAGCTTCAAAGATAAGGAACTAAGTGGGAAAGGTTGCAAATCTTCTCAATCCATACTCGTATAATGACACAAATTTTATAGTGCAAACATTTCATCGATGCTGTAAACAGCATTGCTCTTGTTAACTTATAGGTTATAGCGAAGGTCAAATATGTCAACATGTAACAGGAAAGCCAGAAGAATATCGGGCATATAACAGAGGATAAGCGATTACTCTGTCCATCACATATTGGTGAAAAGCATCAACAAAATGGAGAAGTTTTTGTTCCAGTAACCAGTGGCGCTTGCAATTAGCTGTTGCAGTACTTCTATCCTACAAGACACAGTAGCAATGTGAAGAACTAAAAGATTGATTCAGATGTGACTATGTGAGAAATTTCACCAGACATGGAAAAATAATAATAATAAGTTGATTTGATAACTGATTACTAAATTGCATGTTCATTCAATTCACTTCCATCACACATAATTTCCAGTGAAAGAGGATATCGTAAGAAAGACCTTCAACATCCATCTTCGTGCCTTATCGAGGACAAATTTTGCCCGTCTGATCTTCAATAAGAACCGCATTACCTGTACAAGATATGAGAAATAGCTAAGAAGAAAATAAGGTGATTACACCAAAGAGCAAGAAAGTAAAAGACCAACCCGGTTGTATTTCTTTATTGCCTCTAAATTAGCAATAAGTTCAAGTGGCCAAGAGACCTGTTAAAAAAAACCCAAAAAAAAAAAAGTTAGGGAACTCCAAAAGTGCATCAGAAAGAAGCAAGGCCATCAATGCTGAAAGCATAAACACACCTTGTATGTGAATGTCAGCGAATCAAGGCCATCAATGCCAAAGTTCTGACCTCGACTTATACGAGGGGTTGAAGTAGGAACCGCTAAATTATTTTGCTCATCCTCAGTTGTAGTAGTATTTCTTGAGATTGACACAACCAGTGAATCTGGTGTATTTAGCAGTATGGCATCAGCAGAATTCCGGATTGATTCCTGAAAGCAGTTAGTGGATGCACTCAACTTTTATGAAATTTCAAAAAACACACATTCAACAAGAGATTGTTTATCAGGTAACCATTGCACATATCAGCCACAGGAAGGAGAATAGGTGAAACTGGCAAGAGTCAGAACTTTGCTTTTTTTTGCGGTTAGCAGCACTTTTTTAACAGGTGAATGACGTAGATTCATTCTTGTATTTTACTGCTCAATGTGGCTGACAAGAAATACTACTTTTGGACATTTCACCAAGGGTTGCCACTCAACAAGTGAGGACATTTAGACTAACTAACCTTAAACAAATATACAGAGGACACTACTCCTAACTAACCTTAATAACAATACGGGAACTATATTTAATAACTAAATGACAAACTAATTGACTAATTCAAAATATCCCATGCAACAGTCTCATCATCAGGGAACTATATTTAGCCAACAAACACACCTGTAATATCATGTTCAAATCAAATTCATCATCCAAAGATTCTCCTTTGTCTAACTTATTGAAAATCACAGTCAAGAAGTGCTGCAACAAATCACCTGGAGAAAGCAAGGTCCCAATCCTGTTAACAAAACTAACACTAACCAAACAGTAGTTATCAATAAATAAAAGTGAACAAAACCCAAATATCACCGGGAGAAAGCAAGGTCTAATCCTGTTAATGAAAGCTAAATTAGCTAATACTAACCAAACTAATATTACATATAGAGAAAAGCCCAAACTCTTAAGGTTTACCTGAACCTAACAAGTATATAGCACGTAAGACTCCCAGCTCATCTAGTAGTCTCCAATCGCAAAGTAATTTTGATAATATATTCCTTCCAATACAATTAGCCTGCAGCATGTAAAACAAGAAGGTCCAGGCATATTATATCTGTAGAAAATATAGAATCTGCAACAGATCTATATGATACTGCTAGCAACCTGTTTCTTGACAGAATTGATAAGGCACTCCTGAAGAATAACCACAGGAAGTGGAGTGCATTTTGGCTCAACATTCCCAATCCAGCTAAGAGTTCTTGATGGAAGAGTGCTATTTTTCTGGAAAGGTAAAACCTCAGAAAGTTGAAGATCTTCCTGTTCCAAAAACCATTGAAAAGATTCAAACTCCAATAAACAAAAATAAGGTACAATTGAACATCTGATCTTGAGAGCTAGTAGGCAAACATTAACCACTTGGTGATTTGGTCTGGGAGCAGTAATTCAGGGAAGTAATTGCAAACAGTTTACTTGGTGACCAACCAATTCAGTTATCAAAAACCAAAAGAACCATGAATCCCAAAGATCTGTTAGAGCCTCTGACCGATTCACTTCAAAACTGCGCCTTATTGGACAAGCCATGATTTTCTCAATTGATTCTTAGTTTAAAGAGTAATATGCATCCCCCAAAGTACCAGAATACAAGCTTGATTATATTTAATTACTAATCAGGCATTTGAAATGTGCTTCTTTCCAAAGGGCCAATTTGAAGATTATATGAGACCCTGGCCACCCTCACCCCATGGTAATGGACTAATGGCAGAATTTGTAGCCAAAACTATGAGCTTAACTAGTTTTGATCATCAATAATACATAAACTTGAGCCTCCAGCAAATTACCAACTCATACAATAGATATATAGCCCAAGCTCAAATTTTAACATAAACAACTAAATGATTCATTTGTATTTTAGCACTGATAAGTTCACAAATAACAGAAAATACCTGAAAGGGTGGAAGCAGAGTTGGAAAGGGAAACAGCTCTTCAAGAAATTTAGCATCTTCCTCCAGACGAATACGTTCAGATTCACCAAACTGGGAACCAAAGGCATAGTTCGTATTTTTTGGAGTCAGCCACAATTTAGCATTTCCACTAAATATAGCAGTTCTTAATCCCTCATCATTTAAAGGGGGAAGAAAGAAGCTTTTAGATAAATTCAAAGTATCCCAATAATCTCTATTTCCAAGAAGACAACTTTGGCTCACTGTCATTGCTGGATTTCCAGGTACAAATGTTCTCTGAAGCCCATCTATTCCTAGTAAAGTTACCTTGTCCTCTTTCAGATCAAGACTATCTGCATTATAATTACCAGCGGATTGTGAATCAGCCTTTCTGTTCTGAGCAATTGTATGGCTCAAGAGCTTATACCATTCTTTATTGAAGCACATTTCTACATCAAGGGCCTTGTTCTTCTCAATTTCTTGATTAAATGATTCAAATGATGGACGTATTTGATTTTCCTGTTTGAAGTATTCAGAAATGTGATCCCCTTGGCCAATAAGAGCTGCTAATGAGACACAAAAGATCTCTGACAAGGTTAAACCAGTGGTGCATTGGCCACTCCCTTGGCCACTAACAGATACTAAGGATGATAACGGAGCATGTCGGATCAGCTGCAATGACTTTCCAGCAGAGACAATTGTCCTTGATATGCCTTTCATGAACAGGGGGCATGCCAAACAATCAGTCCCCCTTGTTTCTTTCCCTTTTGCCAAACCAGATAAGGAGACCGATTCTCGAAGGGATATATCTTTTCTCTCCCTAGTTGAAATTAAAGAATCACAAAGAACATCAAACTTCTCAAAGTTTTTTGATCTCAGCAAATAGCTTTTCTCCCAAAACTCAGCCTCATGAACTGTAACTGCTTTGTTAGCATAAAAGAACATCTGCAACAAGCAAAAAGCTGGCATAACTTTTGCATGTAGTGTGCAAGTAAACAACATAGGTGAGTTCAAAGCTCCATGTGATATTACAGAATTTATCTTTTTCCTGTTAGGTGCTCCAAATAAGAAATAAAATACGGAGTACAAGAGTTACCTCCTCAAATGGATCATCAAGAATTCCCTCAAAAAGCCATGAATCAAGACCTTCAATATACGGCAAAAGACTCCCAGCAAACACATGTAGTGTCATCCTATATGCATCCTCCTGAAAACACTTGATTTTATTTCAATGAAAAACACATAATCTTAGGAATTGAGTTTCATAAAGGGCTGTGCGGTTTAACAACCTCACCCCCTTGCACAAGACAAACTTCAGTCAACTTGTTATAGAGATGGTTAAGAATATGCACAGCAATATCAGCAGCAGTTATAGAAGAATCTTGTTCGATGTAGACTTTTGGAATAGCTCCATGCACTATCTGTAGCAAATATTCAGCTCCTGCACACAGACTAACAGAGAAAAATTGCTGTCAAGAATTGTTGCAGAATCCAAAAAGATGAGGAACTCCTGCTTTTGCATAATGCATAATGGACCAGTGAAGAAAGATAACACTAGATGAGGAGTCTTCTATTTGGTGGAAATCCAGAAGGCACATAAAATGGTTGATGGCACACCCTGGACATTTCGGGGAATAAAAATAAAAAATAAAAAATAAAAGCATAGCAAAGACTGACGACTGACAAAAGGAAGCCAGCAAGGGAGACTACTTGCAAATTGTAATTATAAATCTCAAGCACTCCTATTGAGTCAAGTACAAGTTAGCACTTAGCACCAATAGAAGAGAAAATCTGCAATAAACTCTGCCAGAAACTGAAGATATCTGGACAATATTTTCTCCAAATGACTGAGACCAGGAGCTGTTATAATTTAGCTACTCCATATTAACTATCAATACGTGACATAAATAAATTTACTGACTTCGATAAAGAATTTGATAATCCTAGGAGGGTTGGAGAAGTTCCACCATTTGTGTTGCTTATCTTACTCTCCTCTTGCAAAGCAACATCCCGTAGCCTCTGCACAAAGAGATTATAGCAATATTTATGCGTATTAGGACCATGTGACTGCATGGACTTAAAACTTGAGAAGGAAAGGAACAAAGAAGGTAGAAATTGAAAGAATTTGAATGCTAACAGATTCATACTCTAAGCCATGTAGAGATAGAGCATAGAAATGCCCTCAAAGTGGGTGGAGGAGCTCTCACAGATTTCTCAACCTTATTGACTATGATTTCTACTAGTTTTAAGCATGTTGCTGCATAAGTAAACTGATCGAGAATGAGATAAAGACTTGTCTGCGAAAGGTGGGAAACATATATCCCTTTTTTGGCACAAAATCGTTCTCCAGTATCATCCCAATAAAATAAAGAGCTGGAGAAACCCTGTAATATCTGCAACACTCCTCGCACCTAATACAAAGATAGATGGGAAAAAGATTTAACCGAACAGAATTATAACATACTTTTATTACCCGTAAATGCATTGAAAAGATTATTCAACTTACTAGATCAACTTCATTTGTCCTAAGGGATGAGATTGGCTGCACAAAATGTAATCCACCAGAAAATGAGCTATAAATTTTTTCTATCAAACTTGTAGAGGCTTCCATATTTTCCACCGATGGAGTTAGTAGCTAAAAGTGAAAACTGCAAATAAGATGCAAAACATATTATAAGCATACTACTTACATAACAACAGACGCAATTTTGCTCTGAATAGTCATGTCTTAAATGTAATTAAGAAAGACTTCGTGGAACACTTCATTTACCAATTTTATCAAGCAACTGGTGGGCACAAAAGAAGAAAAATAAGTTTTTTTTTTCCCAACCATTAGACAAATGCGTCCTAAGAACTGCAGCTATTAGAAGACACACAACTCAAAATAGCCTCCAATAACCAAAACACACACACAAACAATCAGCTGAATTATAAATTAAAAAAAAAAAAAATCAAACTTTGTACAGAAATTCTTCTAATATTTCATAATTAACAGGACACATTTTAACAATAGAGCGGTGTGTGCCCATAAAAAGAGATGATTAGTATTTTCTATACCACTTTTTAGAAATTTAACCCCAAAAAAGCACACCCAGAGTTGGAGTAAAAATGCAAGCTTGCAATGTTCAATTTCGAGTTTATTTTCTGCATATTAGTGATTGCATCAAAGAATTGGCGTGACTTTACCTGTGTTCACGAATTCCATGTAGAAACAGGCGGATCATTCAGAATTGGGTACCATCCAGTTAGTTCTCCAATTCGAACAAGTAGAGAATAAAAAAGAGGGAAGATTTGGGTAATGTAAACTAGTATGCCACCTGTGCATCACTCTAAATTATTTGAAAATAAATTTTATGTTATACCATTAAAAATGATTAATGTTATTAAATTTAATATATAAAAATGAAATATGAGGTTTGTTTTTTTAAATTTTGTTGATCAACATTCTAAAGATGTGCAATTAAAATAAGAATTGATATTTAAGGTGGATAATGATATTTATTGTAGTTTATATATACACATTATTGTCTAGACCTAAGCTCTCATTGTTTCATACTGTTCTTCTAAAATAACCAATTAACACTACAATAATAGAAACTACAATTTATATATTAAAGTTGCAAATTCTCAAAAACCTCTTTGTATACAACCTTTAACGTTGAAGATGCATAAATAATATTATTACATTGTTGTTGTTTTCTCCTGCATGGACCTGGTTTATTAAGATCAATTTCACTATTTTGCGAATGAAAGAACAAAACTAAGGAAAGTTATAAGGAAGAAACATAAACAATTACTCAAATTGAGGGGTCTTGAGATGTCGCACAAACTTTATGCACTGTGTCGGACTCTAAGCCCGTAATGTTATGCTACGAAAAGTACTATTTACCCTCAACTTTTTTATCTCACACACAAAATTTTGATGTAAACACTTGCATTGGGACTCACGTGCAAAAATTAGTTTATCAGTGTCAGTCACGTCAGAAAATAAAATTTGTAAAGTAAAAAATAAGATTTGTAAGTACAGATTGGCATATAGTAGAGCTGCCACTCCTATTATTGAAGGCCGGGTGAATGACTAAAATGAGACTGCATGGCAATTCATTGACAATAATAAGAACCCTAAGAATGTTGGACAAAAGTAAGAAAAACTCACTTGGGACATACATTTGAAGTAAAAAATGCACGTCCCATTTGCATTATATTTTGTATTTGTTTTTTTCAGAATACATAATGCAAGTAGGACTTGCGTTCCAGCCTTCTCCCGTGAAGGAGACCATTTTGGTTGCCTTCTCCTGCGAAGGAGAAGGCAACCATGGTCGCCGCCGGTGACAAATTTTTTTTTTTTTTTATCAAACGCAAGTGATACTTACGTTTGGATTCTGTACTCCGAAAAAAATAAAAAAGTATAACGCAAATAAGACATGCATTTCTGACTTCAAATGCAAGTCCCAAGTGAGTTTTTCCTACTTTTATCCAACATTTCCTTTTATTGTTAATGAATTACGGTACATTCCTATTTGACTATTTCAGTCAGTCCCCCCTTGAAGGCCTACATTAGAGCATCACCATCAATGGTGGTTGTAGAGAATCATGTCAAATTAATGCCAACTTAGCAGGAGTGAAGGTAAGAGAGAGAATGGAAGGAGAGCTTCTGCAAATTAAGGGTGAATAACATAGTAAATGGCTCCCAAAACTGACATAAGCAACGCGTACAACAGGTGCCCACTCGGGCGCGTGCATTGCAAGTGACTTTTTAATATATATATTTTTTTAAATTAGTTTTGTTTTTTTTCCTTCCCTCCTATTTTCTCTTTCCTATTCACACTTAAAAAACTCTTCAAAAAACACGAATAAACTCCATTGATAAGGATGCTCTTACGCCCAAAGCGCCTAATATATAGTCAAAAGTAATAGGGATAAGGGTCAAATAGGCCCTCAAACTATAGCTCATTGTGCAATTAGGCCATCCAATTTCAAAAAGTTTCAATTAGATCCTCTAACTTGTTATTTTGAAACAAATAAACCATTGAACTTATTTTATGACCTGTAATAGCAAGTAAAATACATTTCCGGCGAACTTCCGATCACATTCTGGCGACCAAATCAAAAAATCCAAAGCCGTCATCGATCGCATCTGCCCGGAGAAGGATGGGAACCTTCTCTGGCCACGGAGACGGCGACGGCGACCAACTAGTCGCCGTCTCCATGGACTAGAGATGGCGACCAACTGGTCGCCGTTGCCGTCTTCAGTGGAGATGGCGACCAATTTGGTCGCCATTTCTCTGGCCAGATGCGATCGGCGCCGGTTTTTGATTTTCTGATTTGGTCGCCGGAATGTGATCGGAAGTTCGCCGAAAATATATTTTACCTGGTATTACAAGTCATAAATAAGTTCGAGGGTTTATTTGTTCCAAAATAACAAGTTAGAGGATCTAATTGAAATTTTTTAAAATTGAAGGGCTTAATTGCACAATGAACTGTAGTTTGAGCTCTATTTGACGTTATTGCAAAGTAATATGAAAAGGAGTTAATGAGACATCTGGACCACTTGTTTTGACATTAACTTCATGTTTGCAGGGCCGGGAAGCTTAGCGACGGAGTTCTACTCCTGCCAGCCCTCTGTTAATACTACTCTACTTGTCCGTGCCGGACAACACTATAGCTACACCATTTTCTTTCCCAGCTGCTATTCATTTGTTTCGCTTTTTCATTTAGCATATTGCAAATTAATCGTTAAGACTTCATAATTGTTTTTCAGTGTTTTCCTAATCTTGAGTTATGTCTTTTATGGATTCCATAAAATCGATTGGTTTCCAAATCTTAAGAAAAATGAAGAAATTGAAGCCCAAACGTTATGAAAACTGTAAGCTCCATTAACACTTTAAATTGCAGCCTAATTGTTAATACCCCTGACTTTATTGTTTATTAAGATTCATAGCTACTATTTCTGTGTTGAATCTCAAAAGATCGTTCTTGGTTTGCTGATCCGGATGAAATTAGTTTTGTGGAGTTTGTGGAATATGATTTCATTACCATTCAGAAGGCCACAAATAACTTCTCCGAAACAAACAAGGTAGGAGGAGGAGGTTTTGGTGTTGTATACAAGGTAAATTTAACATTTACTTTAATATTGTTCTACCCTTCCTATTTATAGTTCTCTGAAACTGATTTCTTTGCTTCCTCTGTCTTCTTTAAACTTTCTGTTTCCCATGTTCTACATCATAGCATGTAGAAATCATACAGTTTTGCTTTCCTATAACTCAGTAGTTGATTTCTTTTTAATAATAATTCATCGGGAATAATTTAGGGTACACTTGAAGATGGAGAGCAAGTTGCTGTGAAGAGGTTGTCTAAAAATTTAAGGGAAGGAAATCTAGAATTTAAAAAGGAGGTGGCTTTAATGGCCAAGTTTCAACACAGGAATTTGGTGAGGCTTCTTGGTTTTAGCTTGGAAGGAAAAGAAGTGCTTTTGGTATATGAATTCGTTCCCAATGGCGGCCTTGACAATTTTTTATTTGGTAATGCATCTCAAACATGTATTTCACTTTGGTTTGAGATTTTGAGGTCATACCTTTCTAGTTAAATGTTGACATACAGATCCTGTAAAACGTGGATGTTTGAATTGGGAGAGACGTTACAAAATAATACAATGCATTGCTAGAGGGCTTATTTATCTGCACGAAGGTTCTCCTATTCGCATTATTCATTGCAATCTCAAAGCTAGTAATGTTCTGCTAGATGAAAATTTAAACCCAAAGATTGTGGACTTTGACATGGCCAAGTTGTTTGGTTTAGACAAAACCCACGACTCTACTACAAACAGAACCAGGTAAGTATTCTTTACTAAACTAATTGAATTTGCAGTTGGAAGATGATGCATTGCATAATAATTTGGTTTAACTTACTGAAGTAATTAACACATTTATCCACTTCATGTTGCAGTGGATATATAGCACCAGAGTGCGCGTTGCAGGGTGAAATTTCTGTTAGAACAGACGTATATAGTTTTGGAGTGTTAGTCTTGGAAATTATAAGCGGACAGAAATTTGCCAGATTTCAAAATGAAGAATCTATGAATAACCTTTTAATCTATGTAAGTATGAATATTAGTATCAACATGCATATGAATAACAAATTTAATTGACATAAATAGCTTCGAGTGTTCTAACAGGCTTGGACACATTTGAAAGGTGGGTCTGCTTCAAATGTGATAGATCCAATGCTGAGTGGTATATCATGTCCAGTGCATGAGATAACAAAATGCATCCACATTGCCTTGCTGTGTGTTCAAGAAAGTGTTGCAGACAGACCAAAAATGGCTGAAATTCTTCAAATGCTAAGTAACTTATCTTTGAGCCTTCCAGTACCTCTAGCCCCGGGATTTTGTTCAGAGGCTTCAAGCCAGTTTACGAGAAATGTGAAGTCAGTTAGCGATCAATATAACAGGTAACATCCAAAGTGATACTAAACTGATCAATGCAAGCACATTCTGTAACATCTAGTTTGCAATATAACTCCAACAGTCATCACCATTGTAGTTTCAATTGCTGCCGGACTTATTGTTATTGCTTTTTTTTTTTTTAAATCATATTTAGGAAAATGCAGAAGAAGAAGGCCAAAAGCTATGCGAAGAGTAAGTTCCATGCAGACTTTAATTAACTTGCAACCTAATAATGAGTAGATTCTCAAAAGTTCTTGGTTTCTATGTGAAGCTGTGGAAGAATCTAGCTCGAGTGTAGAAATTAGTCATGTGGAGTCTCATTTAAAATATGAATTGATTACTATACAAAATGCAACAAATAACTTCTCTGAAGCAAACAAGTTAGGAGCCGGGGGATATGGGATAGTATACAAGGTAAACTTCACATTAACCTTTCTAAGTACTGTAATTAATTGCTACAAATTACAATTTAATTAAATTTTGAATTTTCAATAAATCAGTGTTATTTATATTAATTCTGGTATAATTCAGGGAAAACTTGAAAATGGACTAGAAGTTGCTGTGAAGAGGTTATCAAAATATTCAGCCCTAGGTAATTTACAATTTAAAAATGAGGTGGCTTTAATAGCTAAGCTTCAACACAGGAATTTGGTAAGGCTATTTGGTTATTGCCAAGAAGGAAGAGAAATGATTCTTGTCTATGAATTTCTTCCCAATGGTGGCCTTGACGGATTTTTATTTGGTAAATATTTATTAAACTGGACTCTTGGTTTGGTTTATGAATTTGAAACCGGCCATATGTTTTAAGTTAAATGTGGACATGCAGATCCTGTAAAATGTGGATATTTGAATTGGGGGAGACGTTACAAAATAATAGAAAGCATTGGCAAAGGGCTTGTTTATCTGCACGAAGACTCTCGTCTTCGCATTGTTCATCGCGATATCAAAGCTAGTAACATTCTACTAGATGCAGATTTGATCCCAAAAATTGCAGACTTTGGCATTGCCTGGTTCTTTGCTTTAGATGAAACTGAAGGCTCTACATATACAATCGCGGGGACCTAGTAAGTACTCCGTACTAAACTAATGCATCACAAAGTAATTTAATTAGTCAACTTACTAAGAGTAACGCATTTATCCGCTTCACATTGCAGCGGATATATGGCACCAGAGTATTTAATGCATGGCCAATTTTCTGTTAAATCAGATGTATATAGTTTTGGTGTATTAGTCCTGGAAATTATAAGTGGTCAAAAGTGTAGTTATCCTGGACCTGACTTAGACCTTATGAACTATGTAAGTATGAATTGAATATCAATATCGACTTGCGTACGAGTAACAAATTTAATTGTCATAAACAGCTTGTACTGTGATTGTTCTTATAGGCTTGGACACATTGGAAAGGTGGGTCTTCTTCAAATGTGATAAATCCAATGCTGAGAGGTTTGTCAAGTCCAGTGGATGATATAACAAAATGCATTCATATTGCGTTGCTGTGTGTTCAAGAAAATGTTGAAGATAGGCCAACGATGAGTGAAGTTACTCAAATGCTAAGTGACTTATCTTTGAGACTTCCTGTCCCCTCTGTCCCTGCATATTTGATTGATAATAATGATAGTAGGATTAGTAGCAGCTTCAGTTCAGAGGGGAATGAGATGTCAATTAGTGAGGATGAATATCCCAGATAGCTTCCAAAGTGATGCCAAACTGATCAGTTCAACCACATATCCTAATATACTGCATTTGCGTATTCAAAATTTGATATTTGCCTTTTTAATTTGTGTTAGGATCATCTGTAACCTGACTATGATAACTAGTAGCAAAGACGCACCTTTATTTTCTAATAGATTATCATCACATTTTTTGAGACACTGGGTGTTGGACTTGCAAAGACGCACCTTTATTTTCTAATAGATTATCATCACATTTTTTGAGACACTGGGTGTTGGACTTGACCTTTACTTTTTACCGATGCTAGACTTTTTTGTTTTGTTTTTGTAGTTTTTTTTTTAATTGGGGGTAGGTGGGAAATTATTTTCACGTTTGGTTAGCTATATATTTACTAGGACTCAAACACATAGGGGTTTTTCCATTTCCTGGAGCTTCCTGGGCGACTCCAGCAAGATTTGAACCTGGGAACTTTGGATAAAAATGTACTGTTCACCCGCCTTTTCTCCATTTCTCCAATTGGAGTCTGGAGAGAGCTAAATTTCATCTCTCCAAATTTGTATAAGAATTGGAAGAATGGAGTGAAGAATAAATTTAGTAAACAACTTCTCCAATTTTTCTTTTTCACTTCTCCCATTCTCTATTTTTTTGGAAAATTCTCTATTTTTCCAGGTTACTAAACGACCCCATAACCTTCCATTCAAAATAGTCACTTCATGCCAATAGACTATATTGTCATTGATTTTTTGTTTTTGTTTTTAAATGATAAAGAGAACTTACTATTACTCAAGTGTAAAAAAATAAATTTTAGTATGCAGGTGTAATAGCCCATAAACTCACAAACCACACAATTTGTAAAAGTTGTTCCACTCATTTTTGTCTCGCCATAACCGAGGGTGAAAGTGCATGCATGGGACTATGGGAGCAATATAATTTTGTGCAAAAACTATGCACATCTAAGTATTGTCATTTGTAACAAGACAAGAGAAAGAAAAAATAAAAAACATGTAGCTAAATTTAAGGGCAAATCGTACATTCTATGTTGTATATGCTCATCTATCAATGCATTATGCATGTGCAACATTTAATAATATTCTATATGATTAAAATGATGAATATATGTATGTAGGAGGCTTAGTTCATAAAAAATAAAATTATGGAAGATATTTTAGTGTTTCATTATTAGAAGACATTTAATTTCTTTATTTAAGTATATTATTATCATTATTACTTCATTGGGATCGGACATAGGTTTGGGAATTGGGCTCTGGGACAACTCAGGACCGCGACAAATTATTATGTGCATCCGAATTCACCTTGCAAGGTAGACTCATACAGTCATACATAATTTATATATTAAATGTTCATAATTTACCTTTAAAAATTTCACAATTTGTATATTATGAATACACAATGTTTAACATATATGTAATTGATTACTTTGTTTTGTATTCACAAGTTCCTTTCAAATGATGCAATCAATTTCTAATACTAGAAATACATAATTTAATCTTTTTAAAATTTAGTACAACTATTATGTATTTTGACTTACAAACACAATTTGCATTCTAGAAGTTCACAATTTCAATACTAAAAATACACAATTCACCTTAAAAAAAATACACAATTCAATATCGTTTAGGATCAGGGTCCACCTTGCAAGGTGAACCCTGGTCTATGTTATAACAACTGCAGGATGACCATTGTGCTATTGCGACGAGATGGGCTATAGGCTTTTGCACTTTGTAATATAAAACTGTGCACCTGATAGTATATACTTATGCACATTCAAATATCAGTTTAGAAAAATGCAGTGGTACTTTAATTTTGTAAATATCTCAAACTAACATTACTTTTTGCACTTGTAGTATAAACTTATGCACTTGTAATATAAAATTTTGACACTTTGTAGTATAAATATGTGCACTTCAAAGTAGAAAAACAAAAAACAAAATTAAATGCCACCATTGTTTTTTAAAATTTTCCTTCATTAAGGGGCGTTCATTTGAATTTGATCAATGACTGATATCTCACCTCATTTTTTTACTTTCACGCCTCTTTTTATTCGATCCAAATTTAATACACACATATACATACATGATCAAATGACAAGTTGACAACATGATCTTTCGGTAAAAAGTGATAACTTATTTTAGTTGTCCATCGAAATTTATCAATGATTAATAATTTTATTAAAAAAAATATGTAATTATTTTTATAATAATCAATTCTCACATTAACCCTCCTATATATAGGAAGGCATGATGAGGTGGTTAGATGATGAATTTGGGAAGGAGGTAGCTGAATTAAGGAGAGATTGAAGAGAAAATTGTGTGGGGGTGTTGGCCCTTTCGTGGCCAGCCTGCCCATGTGATGTGTATAGCTCATGACGGATAAAACACACACCATCTATCAGACCCAAAACCACTTTTAGGAGCCATCTTTATATTAAATTGGACCACTTCAAATCATGTCATTCTCCAACTTGACAATGCCAAATTCAATGTGATAATGGCGTATCACTCGTTACACTACTTTCTATATCATCACGCAATTCCAAGGTTTGGAGTTAGTGTAGTTTGATAGTAAAACTCTTTTTTTGGACTGAATGAAGTGTGTTGTTGTTATATGGAGTTAATTCCAGCAATAGTCCCCCGACTATGTTGATTTTCCAAAATTGGTTTTCGTCTTTTAATTTGGACGAAAAAGACACTTGACTATTAAATTTGTTCCGGCAAGGGTCCTTTCGTTAACCTTCAGTTTGTTAGGTGTTAGATTAAGGGCTAGAATGATAATTTCATTAGCTAGCCTTCTTCCTCCTAAAATTTATTAATGATACCATTGATTACCAGTGATACCACTCGATTTGTGGCGACGGCGTGAGATCTGTAGGGAAGGGGACGGAGACGATGGGGTGGAGACGGCTGCGGCGGCGACGGAGACAGTAGTCTTCCTGGTCTGTGGCGACGGCGTGAGATCTGTAGGGAATGGGGCGGAGATGAAGGGGTGGAGACGGCTGCGACGACGACGTAGACGGTAATCTTTCCGGCCTATGGCGACGGCGTGAAATCTGTAGGGAAGGCAGGAAGATCTATAGTCTTCTGATGCTTACATCACCTTAATTTCACATTTTTTGGATTTACACATTCTCTATGCTTATGTTTCCAACTTCTCTACAGTGGCAACACCCACGATGATATGCTACTTGCTAAACTTGAGACCATGTATACTGGTTCTGGTGACTCTGGTTCTTCAATAGTTAGTTTCTTCAATTACTTCTCTCTCGTGTTCGAATTTCTTGTCGCCAAAGCCATAATATATTGTTTTCATTTGTTTTCCTTTTTTTATGCCATATTTTTTTTCATCCTTTTGGCTAGCTTAGCTTGTGCCTTCTGGACTTGAGTGGGAGAAGCAATCTTGCAGTGTAGTGACCTTATAGTTTATCTTCTCTGCGTGCTACTGACCAAAGATGAGGGAGAAGAAGACTATATAATGAAAAGACTATTTTACCCCTTAATCTAACGCCTAACAAACTGAAGGTTAACGGAAGGACCCTTGCCGGAACAAATTTAATAGTCAAGTGTTTTTTTCGTCCAAATTAAAAGACGAGGACCAATTTTAAAAAATCAACATAGTCGGGGGACCATTGCTGGAATTAACTCTTGTTATATGTATTCACGTAAACATTAATATGTGCTAATTAGAGGTGACTACCTACCTAAATCATTGTTTTTTGAATTGGAGTAAAAATTTAACTTCTAGTGCTAATAGATTAGACTTAGCAAGTTTTCTTTCTCGCCGAGTAATCCCAGCTGAGTTGGTAAGATAGTTGGTTTAGTAACTACAATATTCCATGTTGACTCATCGTGAGAATTGACTATTGATTTTTTTTTTTTCTGTATGAGTCAGCCAACTATGTGCACCTAAGCTGGTTTACCTCTATATGGTCATTTGCTTATTAGGGTTAGAAGGTTGGCTTCACCTAAAGCGCACTCTCGAGTAGTAGTTGCAGGTTTTCTCGTAAATCAAATGTAAGAAAATGAGTTATTTGCTATTAACAATTATAAAGATAAGGTCAAATGATCTTTTTGCAAGAAATTACTCTTGATAAGTACCAAATATCTAATAAGAATTTTGGCGTAGGTAAACTCCAGTGAAATAGTGAAAATAATAATTAAATAAACAAAATAATCGAAACCCAGTCCAATAATAAAATATAAAATACCAATCAAACAACACCCACTATGTAAAACATCAAAAAAAATCTGCAAGCATATGTATACAAGTACACATAACTTTTTTTCAAAAAAAAAAAGCACACATAACTTATAATCAAGTTTGAAATGTTGGATTCAAAATTATATAATAGGCGGTCTTGTCACATGTACATAAAAAGAAATGGAGAATATTAAATTGGTTGCACAATAAGTGCAATCACATGGCGCTGTGTGTGGTCTGTCGCGAAAACAACATGCCATGCCAATCGGCAATCGCCCATTGCCACATCCGGTTTCCTACCAAGCCTTCCTCTGCCAATTCAACGTGATTCATGGACCAAGTACACTCTTCACTCTTCCCAATCTCACCCTTAACCCTTCACCTTTATACTATTTTGAAGTTTAGTACCAAAATTTAATGACTCCTCACTACTTCTGTACTCAAACTGAATGGAGGAAGAAGTAAATCGCGTGATATGCTTTAACTGATTTACATGTCTTCAAATTTTATACATAATTCAAATTATGTATCATGCAATTACTAACAAAGTAAAGCTGATAAACTTATTTTGAATTGGTTAACTGACTAGTTGAACTGTGCCTTGAACCACTTTATTCTATTCAAGAGTTTGAATCAACTACTAAAGACCCTTCACTACTCCTGCCCTAAAGTAAGGTGGTGGAGGTGATGTGCTTCAACTAGTCTATATGCTCCAAATGGTAACCTCACTTGGTCACCCCTTTCGGAGCTTAAAAATTATATTTATAGATAAGCCGTTAATAATGATAAGTGGTAACGAAATGATTAAATTAATCAAAATATTGAAACTATAATAATAATAACAACAACAATACTAATAGACCATTTATAATATTAATACAGAGCCAAATTGGTATTTTTTGTTAGTTTCATCTTTTGTGCTTTTGTGCCTTTAGGCTTTAGCTCTAACTACCACATATCCTCACCGCCGATCTGCATTGCTGAATAAGTTTTGTAACTACATATATACTACATGCCACTGCAAATATGCATGCGCATTGTCATTCTATATTTTATGTTTTTCTATATTTATAGTACTACCCTAAACTTTATATTAAAGGATAATTTTTTATTTATTTTTGTTTTTTTTTTCCACCAAAAAGTGATAATTTAAATAGGAATTGAAGAGTTTAAGTCTGGTGAATTAATCTAAATGGGGTTCAACGGAAATTTATAACTTATTGGATTAATCTTATCTCATAACTTAATTAGTTTAAACGATCATTTTAAAGTCTTGTTTCAACGACAATGTGAAATTTAAATTTTATTGGGAACTTGGGGTCACTGAGGAGATCCCGTCATCCCAATGTGCAGAGTGTACATACAGGGTGAGGATATGAGAATTGGCGGAGCGACTCATAATTTATCTCATAATATATTAAAAAAAAAAAAAGAAAA
>NC_044923.1:3271440-3339732 GCF_003576645.1 Ipomoea triloba | reverse complement strand
GCAGGAAGATCTATAGTCTTCTGATGCTTACATCACCTTAATTTCACATTTTTTGGATTTACACATTCTCTATGCTTATGTTTCCAACTTCTCTACAGTGGCAACACCCACGATGATATGCTACTTGCTAAACTTGAGACCATGTATACTGGTTCTGGTGACTCTGGTTCTTCAATAGTTAGTTTCTTCAATTACTTCTCTCTCGTGTTCGAATTTCTTGTCGCCAAAGCCATAATATATTGTTTTCATTTGTTTTCCTTTTTTTATGCCATATTTTTTTTCATCCTTTTGGCTAGCTTAGCTTGTGCCTTCTGGACTTGAGTGGGAGAAGCAATCTTGCAGTGTAGTGACCTTATAGTTTATCTTCTCTGCGTGCTACTGACCAAAGATGAGGGAGAAGAAGACTATATAATGAAAAGACTATTTTACCCCTTAATCTAACGCCTAACAAACTGAAGGTTAACGGAAGGACCCTTGCCGGAACAAATTTAATAGTCAAGTGTTTTTTTCGTCCAAATTAAAAGACGAGGACCAATTTTAAAAAATCAACATAGTCGGGGGACCATTGCTGGAATTAACTCTTGTTATATGTATTCACGTAAACATTAATATGTGCTAATTAGAGGTGACTACCTACCTAAATCATTGTTTTTTGAATTGGAGTAAAAATTTAACTTCTAGTGCTAATAGATTAGACTTAGCAAGTTTTCTTTCTCGCCGAGTAATCCCAGCTGAGTTGGTAAGATAGTTGGTTTAGTAACTACAATATTCCATGTTGACTCATCGTGAGAATTGACTATTGATTTTTTTTTTTTCTGTATGAGTCAGCCAACTATGTGCACCTAAGCTGGTTTACCTCTATATGGTCATTTGCTTATTAGGGTTAGAAGGTTGGCTTCACCTAAAGCGCACTCTCGAGTAGTAGTTGCAGGTTTTCTCGTAAATCAAATGTAAGAAAATGAGTTATTTGCTATTAACAATTATAAAGATAAGGTCAAATGATCTTTTTGCAAGAAATTACTCTTGATAAGTACCAAATATCTAATAAGAATTTTGGCGTAGGTAAACTCCAGTGAAATAGTGAAAATAATAATTAAATAAACAAAATAATCGAAACCCAGTCCAATAATAAAATATAAAATACCAATCAAACAACACCCACTATGTAAAACATCAAAAAAAATCTGCAAGCATATGTATACAAGTACACATAACTTTTTTTCAAAAAAAAAAAGCACACATAACTTATAATCAAGTTTGAAATGTTGGATTCAAAATTATATAATAGGCGGTCTTGTCACATGTACATAAAAAGAAATGGAGAATATTAAATTGGTTGCACAATAAGTGCAATCACATGGCGCTGTGTGTGGTCTGTCGCGAAAACAACATGCCATGCCAATCGGCAATCGCCCATTGCCACATCCGGTTTCCTACCAAGCCTTCCTCTGCCAATTCAACGTGATTCATGGACCAAGTACACTCTTCACTCTTCCCAATCTCACCCTTAACCCTTCACCTTTATACTATTTTGAAGTTTAGTACCAAAATTTAATGACTCCTCACTACTTCTGTACTCAAACTGAATGGAGGAAGAAGTAAATCGCGTGATATGCTTTAACTGATTTACATGTCTTCAAATTTTATACATAATTCAAATTATGTATCATGCAATTACTAACAAAGTAAAGCTGATAAACTTATTTTGAATTGGTTAACTGACTAGTTGAACTGTGCCTTGAACCACTTTATTCTATTCAAGAGTTTGAATCAACTACTAAAGACCCTTCACTACTCCTGCCCTAAAGTAAGGTGGTGGAGGTGATGTGCTTCAACTAGTCTATATGCTCCAAATGGTAACCTCACTTGGTCACCCCTTTCGGAGCTTAAAAATTATATTTATAGATAAGCCGTTAATAATGATAAGTGGTAACGAAATGATTAAATTAATCAAAATATTGAAACTATAATAATAATAACAACAACAATACTAATAGACCATTTATAATATTAATACAGAGCCAAATTGGTATTTTTTGTTAGTTTCATCTTTTGTGCTTTTGTGCCTTTAGGCTTTAGCTCTAACTACCACATATCCTCACCGCCGATCTGCATTGCTGAATAAGTTTTGTAACTACATATATACTACATGCCACTGCAAATATGCATGCGCATTGTCATTCTATATTTTATGTTTTTCTATATTTATAGTACTACCCTAAACTTTATATTAAAGGATAATTTTTTATTTATTTTTGTTTTTTTTTTCCACCAAAAAGTGATAATTTAAATAGGAATTGAAGAGTTTAAGTCTGGTGAATTAATCTAAATGGGGTTCAACGGAAATTTATAACTTATTGGATTAATCTTATCTCATAACTTAATTAGTTTAAACGATCATTTTAAAGTCTTGTTTCAACGACAATGTGAAATTTAAATTTTATTGGGAACTTGGGGTCACTGAGGAGATCCCGTCATCCCAATGTGCAGAGTGTACATACAGGGTGAGGATATGAGAATTGGCGGAGCGACTCATAATTTATCTCATAATATATTAAAAAAAAAAAAAGAAAAATTTGTACTTTTCATCCCTATGTTATAAAGTAATTGTATGGATCGTCCATACTTGTTGGTCATGTTCACTTATCGTCCATAAGTTATAACTGCTTTGTAAGTTTTGTCTTTTTTCTTTTTCTAGTAAAACATTAGAGAAAGAAATTTACATCGCCTAGTTATAACTTAGACACAAAAACATAAATACATGTTACAAGAAAGAAAATTTACAAATATATAACTTAGAAATACAAGGAGGGAGCACAACTAACAAATATGAATGAATCTTACCCAATTGAATAATGCACCGTCATGCCTCGTCTATCATATATACTCTAGAACTATAACCGCCCGCACTCTGGACAAGACTGTTAACCAACCTCTCTAAGTGCGCGCTCACTCCTCCTTCTCTCACTCTGCCGCCGTGCCGCCCAATCGCCGACGTTCACAAATGCTACCGCCAAAATCCGACCTCCGTGCCAACTCGATGCCGCGTGTGGTCACGCCATCGGAGAAAGTGATCGTTGCAGTGAAAGCGGAGAAGGTGATCACCAAAGCCGCGCTGGCCTGGGCTCTGACTCACGTCGTGCGTCCCGGTGATTGCATTACGCTTCTCGCCGTTTATTCGGAACGGAAAACCGGTAACGCATTTTTCCTCCTAATTTTTCGGTTTTTGTTAGCGGTTAACAGCTAAGCAAATCAAACGTGAAATAAAAAGTGTTTTCCGTCCATTTTCACTGTCTTTGCAGAGAGGAAGAGTTTTTGGGGGTTTCGGAAGCTGAAAGGAGACTGCCGCAGTGGTGACCGAGTGAACTCGTCGCCGGATCGGATATGTCAAATCACCGACTCGTGTTCTCAGATGGTTCTTCAATTTAACGACCAAATCGATGTGAGTGATGAGTGAATTACTCAACTACCACTCCTTTAGATTCCATACTTTGAACTTCCCCGTTGACCTGCTCTTGGACAATAGAGTAATTTACCATTGCCTGAAATCTATGAAAATGGTAGAAATGTGTACTTGTGTTTTGTTTTATTATTTCTTTTTTAAAAATGAAATCTAAAATAATATTATAATTTCTAAACTTTTTTAGTTGCAATGTTAACTTTTGGAGTACTAAAGACAGTGGAGAAAAAGCACACATTTTCCATCTTATACCAGATATAATAAAATTTTGAGTATTTTTATTTATTAACTTTTGTTAGAAGTGTATATTGTAAAATTATTTATATCATTTATTCTAAAAAAGTGCATAACATTTTGCGACATATTAAAAAGATAATGTATATAATCATATAGCTTAAAATTTGTACTGTCAATTACTGTTTCCTATTAGACAAGCAGGACAACTATGTCCTTCTGCTGATTCCAGGAAAGAGCAGAGGCATGTGTGCTCTGCTGTAATTTAGTTGTACAACATTTGTATAACAATTGTATTGGAAGCAAAAACTCGTAGTGTTTATCCTTGCATAATAAACATATCTAATATTTATCAAGTGACAAGATATAAATCGTTGCAATTTGATTACAGGTCAGAGTGCGGATTAAGGTTGTGTCAGCCAATTTTGCTGGTGCAGTGGCTGCTGAAGCGAAGAGCAATGCGGCTAGCTGGGTCATACTGGACAAGTAATTAAATATAAATGTATTTTCTTTTTCTTAGTGCATATTAGCTCATGAGATTCCTCTTCCCAGTTGTGCTCATATTTTCTTGCTTTGCTTCCACACCCAAGACTTGGCACATCAATAAGTTTAGGATTAGAAAGCAACATTTTAACAGAACAGAAAAAGAACAGTTATTGTAGCCTACTGGTCCTGCCCTCAGAGCCAACTAAGAATTGAAATGTTTGTCAGGTTTTAGATGCCATTGTCTTTCTGTTGTTTTGGTGTGAACTGTCATCAAAATATTTACTGTGTTTGATGTAGATATATAGGCTTATTCACAAGTGTTTAACATGTTTGTCTTCTTCCTGTTCACCTATGTTTTATGTGAACTGGACCAAAAATTTCAAACCATTGTGATGTTCATGCAATGCTGCCACACTTCAGCTAGCAATTTAAGTTAGTATTTGCACTTTAGATGGTAGTTAGAGTTGCTAGAAATGTGCCCGAGTATATAAATTTTTATTTTTTAAATTTTTATTTTTTCATTTTTCCCTATTTCCACTATTTGCTACTTTTTCATGCTTCTGATCTCATTTTGGTTTATGTGTTCTCTGAAATTAAAACTACCAACTCAATTCTTATTTTCTAAGACAGAAAATTGAAACAAGAACGCAAGTTTTGTGTGGAGGAACTTCGCTGCAATATTGTAGTCATGAAGGGTTCCCAGCCAAAGGTCCTTAGACTCAATTTAGGGTGCTCGGATGAACCACAAACGCCTTACGTTTCTGCTGAGGCTTCACCTGTTTTGGATAATCGAAATTCATATGGGCATAGGATGAAACATTCTACTCCTGTAAGCAGTCCCGAGGATCAAAGTCCTTTATACATGAGAACTCCAGTAGAAAATTTTACCAGACAAGACTCATTTCTTTTATATCAGCACAATCCACTATACGAAGGTCCTAATAAAGCAAAGTTCTTTTCAGCCCATAAAGACAATGAGTATGATGATCAGCTTAATGCAATGGATTCAGTTGGGGAAAGAATTATAACTCTATCATCTTTCCAAAAGTCTGAAACTGAGAGTCGTGAAAGAATTTTTTGGATTCCTCAGAACCACATAATTGATAAGAACCTTTCAACAGTAGAAAGCCAAATAAACACCTCTGGGAAGGACAAAAATACTATTACTTCCAGAAATGAACATGATAATTTTTCCCCACACAATCAAGGTTTGATGAGGAGGGACCAAAACTTTGAGATAGATTTTGTCAACTCCAGCATCAGGGAGGCAGTCTCTTTAGGTAGAACCTCTTCAAAACCTCCTCCTCTGTGTTCAATTTGTCAACTTAAAGCCCCATCTTTTGGGAAGCCCCCTAGACAGTTTCTTTATGAAGAACTAGAGGAAGCAACAGATGGGTTCTCTGACACAAATTTTCTGGCTGAAGGAGGGTTTGGTTTGGTTCATAAAGGGATTCTGAGGGATGGATTGGTGGTTGCTGTAAAACAGCTCAAGTTTCTAGGTTCTCAAGCTGATACTGATTTCTGTAGGGAAGTGCGAGTATTGAGTTGTGCACAGCATAGGAATGTCGTACTTCTGGTTGGTTTCTGCATCCAACAAAACAGGAGATTATTAGTATACGAGTATATATGCCACAAGTCCTTGGACTTTCACTTGCATGGTACATTCTGTTTTTCTAGTATTTTTTGCCATTCAACCTACATGTTAGCTTCTAACTGCGAGTTAGCAAAATATAATAAAGATGCTCCAACATATGACAGGAAAAAATAGAACTACTCTAGATTGGCACTCAAGACTGAAGATAGCTATTGGCACAGCTAGAGGCTTACGCTACCTTCATGAAGATTGCAGAGTAGGATGTATAGTTCACAGGGATTTGCGGCCAAAGAACATCCTCCTAACTCATGATTTTGAACCTTTGGTAACTATTAATTGATGGCTCTTGGGAATCATTTTGTTTCTATAATCAATTGTATCATGCTTGTTTCTAAAAGAACCGTTTAAAAGCTATATGTGTATAGAAAGACCTATTTAAGGAAAAAGGGTGGTGAAGTCTTCTGCTTTCATTGTAAAATATGTATTCCTTAGAAATTGATAGAAATCACATGGATCTAATAACATGTTTCCTCATTTAAGGTTATGGATTTTGGGCTTGCACGGTTGCACAGTGAATGGGTGTTTTCTGATGACAAGCACCTTCTTGGAACTTCAGGGTACATTTTCAATACTAAAGCATATTGTGTTTTGCATTGGTTAACTTTGATAACATTGTTTCAATACCTTTCAAGGTACCTGGCACCAGAATTCTTCACTGATGGAAAGGTTACAGAGAAAGTTGACATATATGCTTTTGGCCTTGTGTTGTTAGAGCTGATTACTGGTAAAAAAACGAGCGACTTTCTATATTACAAGGGGCAGAGCCTTTTACTGGAGAATTCTTACCCTTCAGCTACGGTGGAACCAATTCATATTTTAGCACATAAGCATCAGTTGCTGGATTCCAATTTGGCTTCAACACAACTTCATAACTTACCCCGGGAACTACAGGCAATGGGTTTTGCAGCGTCATTGTGTTTACAACGAGAACCTGACTTGCGTCCTCCTATGTCCAAGGTTTTCCCATGTCTTTATTCCAAAACAAAAGTACTTCAAGTATTTACCCTCTGGTTGTTAAACCAGTTTCCTTTGTTGCGCTAGAGATTTATACAACTATACAGAGTGAGTATTCTTCAACTATATTTTTGGGATGAAAAGGTTCTCATTTTTTTAATGTTCATATTTAGGTCCTTAGAGTACTAGAAGGAGGGGCTACAGTCCTGCCACTGGATTTAGACTCGAATTTGGTCAGCAATAGAAGTAGCCAAATGCAAGGCGTGAACATAAGCAGCCGTCCAGAACCAAGGAGGCATTCTCGCCGACTTTCATACTGACACAACATTCTGAAAACTTGGTGCTACTCTGAAGATGAGTGCCTGGTAAGATATCATTCATTCTTTTAGGATCTAAGTTAGGTTGTAATACTTCACTTCTTTTGCAATGCATTGGAGAAGAGGTATAAATGAAATGACTGAAACATTTTCTTTGTGACTAGGAAATACAGACATTAGATGACAAAGATATAACTGTATAACTGTATGTAATATTCTGTTCCTGCTGTTAAAAAATTGCTCCACGCTTTCTTTAATAAATCCCAGTTTCCAGCCTTCATTACCACTGTGTACAAGTCGTTTACCCTCCTGTCATTTTTTCTGTGCTGACCAAGTTCCATTCTTGTAAACTTATACGAGTTTAAAAGGAATTATGTATATATATATAAGCATTAATATGCTATTTATTCATTATCTTCTTGAATCACGGGCATCTTGTCAAAATATTTTATTGGCCCATTGTTGCAGGGGTGTTATATGGCCCTTACAATATTTGATCACATGCATCTTGACTTGTTGAGATTTTGTTTGGATATTGTGAATCTTTTGACATTCTTCTCCTCTTTGTCTCTTTTCTTTCATCGAAGAAGAAAATGCATTCTTTAACAGCAAATTTTGTGAGTGGAGAACCAGCTATGAATAATTTAAACACAGTCATGTAATATAGACCTTATTATCATGTCAATGACAAGTTGTAGGGGCCTCATAGAACGTGCTTGCATAATCAAGAATCACATTGACAAATCTGTATTTATTATATTTATTATGATTGATTGATTTGTCTGCTTTCTCTTGTTCTATATTTCTTCATTCATGCTTGAATGTCAGTGTTAGAACATTCTTAAAAAACTATTACACTTAATAGAAGTAAATCTCATCTTGTGACGCAAAAGATCACAAGGAACCTTGTGTTGAATTTGTAATATTGTGATTATGTCAACAGTCTGATAAACTTGGCTAGGGTTGTCCTAAAGTAAATCGTAAGATATCGTAACAGTACTATCTACAAATTAGTACTTCAAAATTGTAATGAAACAAGTATAATTAGAGGAACCAAATTACCTTATATACAAAGAAAAGAAAGGAAAAAAAATCTCATATATATAATTCTATTGCATAAAATTACCCTTCAATAATTATGCATGTAAGAGATTGACTGACTATAGTGTACTAGTACAACATTTCATAAACTGGACGGTTGAATCTTCCAGTCTGTACGGACCCAACACGAACCGGCAGGGTTTTGATGGAACAGAGGGAGGCGGTGTTCATGAATTCTACGCCATTCCCATCTTCTGCAAATCAGGTGCGGCTTCAGAAACACTCCACACCTTCACAGACTTATCTAAGCTCCCACTATAAACCACCCATTTCCCTGTCGCCTCCTGGTCCTCATCCACCGTCAGGCACTTAACCGGTCCATTGTGACCGGTCAAGATAGAGAGGCACGTATGAACCGACCCGACCCTCCTCCAAACACATATAGTCTTATCCGCCGAGCCACTGAATATGAGGTTCCCGGCCGCAGCGAGACACAGCACGGCCAGCTTGTGCCCCTTGAGAACCCCCCCGTGGGACAACTGCTTCTCGTGTTCCCAGAAGTTAACGACCCCGTCGGATGACCCGCAGTAGAGAACCGACCCCTGCTTATTAACGGCCAGCGCCGTAACGGCGCACTCCTGGTTCAGCAACGTCTGTAAGTACACATGCTTAGTCCCTTTCCCCGCTATTTCTCTCTTCCATACCTTAACACTCCCGTCGGCCGACCCGGTGTACACCATCCCCTCCACGCTCGCCACCACCGAGTTCACCGCGTCGTCGTGCGCCTTCACGGACTCAACACATTTCGAGCTCTCCGTCTTCCACACCTTAAAAGTCCTGTCCCACGACGCCGAGTATAAAAGCCCGTCCTCCGAATCCATACTCAAGCTCGAAATCGCGTCGGAGTGCTTTATATACACCGCGCTCCTCTTCAACGACGCCTTGAAAATATCAAAAAACGTCGGCATCGTCCCCACCCGCTTATACACCCCCGGGTTCTTCTGATTCACCTTCCACACCCGAATCTTCCCGTCCTGGTGCCCCGTGAAAATCCTATCCCCGGATATCACAATCGCCTTCACCAGCCCACTATTAGACTTAAACGCCGCGAATTCCTTCATATCCTTCCACACCCGAATATTCTTGCTGTCGGATCCCGTGTACAGAATCTTATCCCGGGAAGCCAGGGAATATATATGCCCTTCCTCCCTCACCAGCGACCCAATTAGGCAATTCTGCGGGAGATTCTGCGCCGCATTGTTCATCTCTCCCCCCACCCCGCCCCCGGTTTGCGACCATGGAGACTTGGCGAACGGCGAGTTCTGGTTCCACGGCGACAACATCGGCGGCGACCCATCCACGCTCAACCGGACGTTAGGATCGTACGCGGAGAAGCTGCTCTTGCGGCCGTTTAAATCCTCGTCGGTTTGGCCCACCGGCATGTTGGGATCGGAATGCGCCATTTTATTTATAGGATATCTATCTATCTATCTATCTTTGTTCTTCGTTGTTGCGGTGTATTATATTATCATATACTCCAATCCCAATCCAAATTCCACCATGGAAATGAAGACAGAAAGATTGCAGGGGGAGATAATGAAGAAAGGTGAGGGAGGAAGCAGAGGCAGAATTGATTGAATGGGAGAGAGATTTTATAGGGAATGAAGAATAATATAGGAGAGGCGGGAGAAGAGAGATGACTTATGAATTTATGATGTTAATTGGCGGCTGACACCTGTAGATTATTTCGATTCGAATCTTTATTATCAACTAACAATCATTCAATATTTAATTATGATTTTATAATGATCGAACTCCTCAGTTGATGCACTCCATTTTAATTTGTCCCCCCTAATATGTTGCATGTGAGGATGGCGTACCAAGTTTTAATTGGTTGATGGCAAGCTTTGTGAATGAAATTAAAATTTGTATGTACTTCCCAGGCAATTTAAATCATGGAAATTTATTGACCAGCAATCAAGCTTAGACCCTTTCTCCTCTACATAAACATTGATACGCACAATAAATATCACTTGTAAACATGCATGATTGTAGTAGGCGCTAAGCGGTTGAGTTAGGCGCCATATTTGTAAGAGTGCTTGTAAGTCTAACTAAGGTGTCCCATATATGCAATGATGCATCCCAATCAATAAAGTCGTGAAGATCTTGGGGATTGATTAAAAATCTAGCATAGTCATTTCTAGCTAAAAATAGCAAAATTTGGCATGTGGCATTGTGGACTGATTTCCGTTGGGCCATTATAGTTTAAAAATCAAATTTATTAAGAAATTCATTTTACAAAAACTCATAACAAGCGAAAATAATCACGACAAACTAGTTGAGAGTTGGACTGTCGTAAAATAGTCAAACACTCCACATGGGTCTGGAGACCTATTTCTAGTGATAGTCGACGAGGTAGGAGTTTGATCCCTACCACGAACGTTAGGGGATTAAATTTGAGTTCCTTGAGCCCAAAAGCAAATAATTTAGTGTTAAGTCTTAAAATTAAAATACACAATTTACTTTCTCATTGTTCTGAAAAAATGTGACATTTAAGATATAATTTGGCAAAACCCGAAAACTTGAGACCAAATTCGTTATGTCATTTGTGACTACAAAGGTCATTATTGGTGTTGGCCCATTGGCTATTGGGTAGTTAGTGAAATTTGGTTTCCCCAGGCACATGTCAGCAGCCAATTGAAGTTAACTTCCCCACTACCATCTCGTGCTGGTAGCAAAAACCAGGTGCGACGTTCTAGAAAAAAATGTTTGTTAACCTGTCGCTATATATGATGTGGGATTCTGCTACACGCAGATGTATAAAAGATACATTCGACGACTGCTGTCCTATGATAGGACGCCGCGTGTGGGGTTGATGACGAAAACCATTGCATGTACGATAATGGAGCTATAAGTAGAAGAAAAATGTTTGATTGAAGTCTGGTTTTGGTATTTGTTTTTGGCAATTGGCATGTGGGATTTTAATCACTTCTTCATCTTTCACTCTACACATGGTTCTTGATCAATGAAGGTGAATATCGATCATGTGGGTGACATGAAGACCCACCTAGCTAAGAGATAGATAACGTACTCTTAAATGTAATTTTTTTTTGAGTTCGACTGTGTGATAATACAGAATTGATTTAATTGAGGAATAAGTTTGGTGTAAGACTGTCTATGTGTAATACTTTTTAACTAAAATATAATACTTTTTATGGATTCATAAAAAAAAATATTACATTTTAGCTAAAGTGTTACACATCATATTAGATGGTCTTACATGTACAACACTCGTTTTTAATTGGTTAACATAATTTTTTGTTAAGTTTTAACAATTCTATATAGTCATGGGTGAAAAGATCAGAGCTACTAAAGTAACAATTTATACAAAATTATTTCTTTTATCAATAAAATATAATAATAATAATAATAATAATAATAATAATATATAATGGCCTTTCTCTTAAAAATTGCAATTCTAACTTGTCAAAATTACAAATTTTCAAGCACATGTCACATTGTCACCCTTAAAAATAAAAATAAAAATAAAAATAAAAGTCCATGTAGGCTTTGTAAAGAAGGAAATGAGTGCGGATGGCCTAACCACTTTCCTCCTATATAGTAGAAAATTATTTTAAAAGAAGGAAAAAATAGAATAAAAAAAGAGTGAGTATGATGTTACTCACATGTAATGTTATCCTAATTTAAAAGTACCAATTTGAAAACATGGTACTTCAGCAATTCACCACTACATAGGTTAATTATTAATTATACATTTATACAAATATCACTATATAATAAAATAGCCATGAATTCACGATGATATAGTGTAAACTTCGTCCCGCTTTATAATTCTAGCTGATAAAAAATTACAATGAGAGTTGTGCATAATTTTCATACCTGAAGGTTATTATGAGTTAAATTATATTCTTTTCAACACGTTTTTAATCAAACTCATGAATCTATTACAAAGATTGATGAAATACAGACTATTACACAATACTGAGATATGCCTCTAGCTCTTAATTTCTTGGATGAAGTTTCACCGCCCCTTCTGATAATCTAATTTCTAAATTAGAAAGGTTGTCTGTACTGTCCTCCATGGAATCTATCCACCGACCAGTCTGACACTCTTGCTTTCTTTGTCGTCTCCAACAAGATTCCTTATTATTGTGTGTATATATATATATATACCTATATCCAAACCCATACTCCCACTAAAATCTGATCTGATCTATAGATTCTTCCATATCTTATTATCTCAGAAAAACAGAAAGATGAGCTCCATAGTCGACACCAAGAAGAAGAAACAGCAGCAAATATCTGCAGAAGAAGAAGAAGGCGAAAACAACACTACCCAGAACTTCGTGACAAGGCATATACAGTTGAAGCAGGCGGCGAACTCCGGCGACACGCTGAACAAAGACGTGGTTCTCCGGCGCATCCGTCACCGGCGGAGAGTGAACAGGCTCAAATCCACCGTCAAAGCTTTTCTGGGCTTCGCTTCATCCTCTTCCTATAATAACAAGGATAATAAGCATAATAATAATAAGCAGATGATTAGCTGGGTTGATGATGCTTTTGCAGCCCCTTAGCTTAATCGTTCTTAATTAATTATGTAATTAATTAGTGTTTGTAATATATGTTTTCAGTACCCCTTGTTATGTTTTATGTGAGCATTTGTTGATTGTTAGTGAGTGGTAGGTGTAGAACTCAAAAAGTTTTGTGAATTATTATGAGTAGTTAAATGTAAATTTATTTGTATATAATTGTAAAAGATATGAATAGATATTGTGAAAGGTGCTCAGATAAAGTATGGAATAAGAAGAAGGAATAAAATAGTAAGTTATTGGTCACTCGGGGTGAGCCAAGGAAAAAGCATATTATATTATTTAAGTTCGCAAATTATATTTTCCTTTTTTATTTACAAGTAAATACATAATTATCACTACTTGAAAGGTGCACACTAGATGAAATTAAACTTGCATTGTAATTTTAGTTGACAAAAAATCATAAGGAGGTAAATCAGTTTAGATTGTTCATAACTGATCAACTCAAATCAAGTGTTGAATTGGCTCTTTTTGATTTACAAAAAATTTAGTTTACAATCACTACTCGAAAGGTGTGTTCTATGAAACTCGTCTTTTAGTCCTAGTCGGCAAAGATGTTAGGACTCTACCGTCATAGTTGTATTCTATCTCTTTGTTAATATCTTCTATATATATTCTTGTACACAATACAGTTTCAGTTATTGAATGATACAAAAATTACGTTCTCATCAAAGAGTCACAATGAGATAAACCAGCTTAGGTTGCTCATAGTGGACCAACTCAAATCAAGTGTTAGCCCGGCCCTTTTACAATACACATATGTTGCATTTATATCATAGACAATCTAAACATTTAGATGTTATCAGGAAGTATGTCATATCATGTGTAATACGATGGTTGTGTCTCACTGAATCGCGGTAGACATTTGTTTATGAGAATATAGGACGGTTAGTTATAAAAATCTCACGTCTAAAGAGTAGTAAAGAGATCGGTTGAGATCGAAACTTACGAGTAACATGATTCAAGGCTCGGGCACTCAGTTCACCTTGCTTCACCAAACTATGGGTATGAATCAAAGCATCTTCCCAAATGCTTTGTCGGGTCGGATTGAGAAGAATCAGACCTTTCCTTCGTACCAATTACCAATTAAGTCCAACAAAGTGGGTATAATATAATATTGAAAGAGGAAATGAAGGGAATAAATTCCCACGGATGAAAGTGGTGATTATTATGTATTTTTATGGGAAATCTGCAAGCAGTTTCCGTGAGTGATACCATAAATATTTTAATCATGAACATTTTATATTATACATTTAAATTTTACAATAAAGATTATAACAAAACACAAAAGATCGGAGTAATCTTTAATTTATTCTATCCAATCTGGAATTTGGGATTTGTCGTAATTAAGAATTTTGTACGTGTTGACAAAGACTTCCCCCTGCAATTTCGGGTCTGGTCGTCCTCCGACTTCGGAAAAGGTTAGATTGCCATTAATGAAAGCTGAGCTTGAATTCTCAAGTTTTACAAAGAGCATTAATGGCCTGTTTGGTTGAGTGTAGTTTGGGGAGCATTGAATTGCAATTCAATGAATAATTTTTAAATTACGTTATTTGATTGGAGGGAATTGCAATTTATGAGGCAATTTTGTTGGTGTAAAGATAATTTTGCCCCTCCTCTCATACCTTTTGTCTTTTTCTAAAAAAAATTTTTTTGAAAGAATTATTATTATTATTATTACTACTACTATGACTATAACATAAGGGTGTTTTAGTCATTTTGTAGCGTCTTATCTTTCAATTTCCTGTATTCTTATTTCTGCCTACCAAACATTGCAATTCCCATCAAATTAGAATCATTTTCCTCCCTAATTCCCTCCTCCCAACGAAATGTCTGGTAAATATCACAAATGTATGTATATATAGATCAAAAATATTTTACTTCTGTCACATGCATATGCGTAGTGGTATGACTGGTTGACTAGTTGCATGACTCGTGATTTACCTCTAACTTTATGAATGGGGGCTGTGGCCTATGAACTTAGAATTAATTTCTTGAAGTTGAGATCTGTATAAAACAAAACAAAAAAAAAAAAAAATTGCGTTGCCAAGAATACCTACTTTATCATTTTTGGTTCATTCACTGAGCACTGCACCGAAAATGATGCATAAAAAGGTTTTGAAAAAAATAAAATTATTGTTTTAATTAATATTCTTGTAAATGAAATTAATTGTTCACCTTACATTAACAACTTGTTTTAAGCATTTAGAGTGCATGTACTAAATATTCTGATTCGATTTAGGAGTCACCTAATATTCTTAAAAATCTTCCAATTCATTCCCCTTCTCAAGCATGATACCATACTCCTAAACCCTAATAAATGATTGTCAATTGATATATATATATATATAGCCGTCCATCTATCCAGATTCAACTGATAAAAACATTGTTTTTTTTTTTTTTAAATGCGGTGGAATTTTCATAAATAATTGAACTTTGAAGTGTAAGTAAATTGTGTTAAAAGTGCAAGTAAGAATTTCATAGAATGCATCTAAGTGCAAGTAAAATATATTAAAAGTGTAAATAAAATGTATTAGAAGTGCACCAATATAATATACACCGAGCAACAATATCAAGTACATTTAACGCTATCATTAGATGCATCAATGTGAAAAGAAAAATTACTTCCCCACCCAACCCACCCCTAAAATAATTTTTTTTTAAGTAAAAAAATTCATGCATGAAAGTGAATTGCAATTACCCTTTCCTTGAGGACAAGGTATTTGACAAGCCAAAGGTATTCACACCATATTTTCAACCTTTCCACACGGGTACAATTACATACCTAAAAGTTACAATCATCCTTAGAATTTTAGAATGTACATGCACCTCTTATTTTTGACTTTGAATATAATGTGACACAAACTAATTAATTTTTTTATCTAATATCCAAAAGATGACATATAAAGTTAATTTCTCCACTTTTAATGTTCACATCTTAATTAGTTAAAAGGATTTTTGCTAATCCCAAAAGTGATACAAACTCTTGTTTAATTGAGAATCTTCAATTTCTTACCACTATTAAGTATTTATAACACTTATTGACAACTCATGTATTATCTGACGACTTCATCATGTATTAAAAGAAGAATAAAGTAAAAGAACCTTGAAATGAATGGTCAAGTAAGTAAAATATTATTCTTGTTGACGGAACTAATTGACCCGGGGTATGCGTTATTATGATCGGATCAACTTAGTTCGCATAGAATATAAGGATAAAATAGACAACGAGTAGAATCGTATCATTAGTATTGAATGGATAAATGCTAGAGTATTACAAGTAGTTTGAAGAATAGAACATGTTCTGTATTGTAAGAAAATTGAGTATGAATTCTAATACTTGGGCAATAGTAATTTATACAAGAAAGAAGTCTAACCAACCTAGCTAGAAATGTGCCAGATCATGAGATTAAATCAAGGTTCACATGGTGGGTCGCGAGACTAAGTCAACACCCACCATTCCAGGCCCAAAGGCGGACTTCGGGTCCTGGACCTTTCTAGGGCCGCTAAGATTATCTTCTTGGGCCCTAGGCTATGCTTTCCGAGACCTTGAGTCTCTATTATTGGGTCGTTTCTAATATCTCCGTCACTCGTACCAGATATCATGAGTGCCCACAATGTCTTATGTAGCTATAATTAAATTGTAAAAAGAAAAAAGATTTAGGCTGCATTATAAAAACATTGATTATGCATCATTATTATATATAATTACGTGATGAATGAATCAAAAGGTGGGACACGACACAATAGACGACTATAGTTGTATTGTAGCCTAAATTTGAATGCGGTTTGGTCAAATGACTCACAAATTTGTTCTGTTCCCCCTGTGATTATGCCGTCCATATGTTTCTCATTTTCTTTTTGTCTTCCTCATCCTCTACTTTCCTCCCATGACTAAACTACTGTTCCAAGAATGATACTAAGTTTCATCGTTTTCTTGATTTTCCGATCAACCGCCGTTTCCGCCGCCGCCTGCAACAGATCATGCGGCGGCCGTGTTTCTCCGGCGGAGCTTCCGTCCCCGTTTGGGTTCTCCGCCGGCTGCAAAATCCGCCTGAACTGCACATCCGGCGGAACTCCGGCCGTCCACGACTTCCCGGTCTACGACGTGACCGCCGACAGCATTCTGATCAATCTTCCGGCGAAATGCGGGCGACCCATTTCCGCCGCCGGAGCGCTGTTCACGGCGAACTACGCGCCGACCCGGAAAAACGATATTCTCCTGCAGAATTGCAGCTCGCCGGAGACCGATTGCCGGGTCCCGTCGACGGAGATTCAGACGCGGTTCGACCTCCTCGATTGCGGGAGCGGGATGGATAACATTAGCTGTTACTCGGAGAAGACTAAACCCGCCGGAAAGTTTATTCATTTTGACGGATTGATGAAATCAGGGTGCAAATCTCTGTTCTCCGCCGTGGCCGTGAAGTCTCTGGGCGACACTCCGGCGGTGGCGATGGATATTCAGGTGGTTCAGTTGGAGTGGTGGCTCACCGGAGACTGCCGGTGCTCTAAGAATGCTAAGTGTACTAGAATCGGGCGGGTGGGTTATCGGTGCCACTGCTTTGAAGGGTTCGCCGGAGATGGTTACCAGTCTGGATCCGGTTGCCGGAAAGGTACGGTAATTATTTTAAAGCATTTAATTTTGTGTTCGTTCAATTCATTTCAATGGCTTAGGGTTGGATCTTGGCTTAATTAATGGATTAGTTGATGAATTAAATTAATTAATCCAAAGAATGATAAATACAGTTAAATTACAAATTCTACTCCGATATATCACAAAATTGGGTTAATTTATGTTTTAGTAGCTCAACTATTTGGTGTATTTTTCTTTTTCATTTTTGGTTACCAATTTTAAAATTGATCAAATTTTGTACTAAAATTTGAATTATTTTTTATACAAAAAGAAACACAGTCTAAAATTTAAATAAATATGGATTTAACAAGCTACAATATCTTGATTCTGGACTAAGATGAGGTCTGATCTCTTTAGGAAGAGTCTCGAAAATCTAAAGATCATTCATAATAACCTCAAAATGAGTAGTTTTTTTTTTTTTTTTTTTTTTTTAGGTTCCAACCAAGAGAGTGGAGGGGAAAAGGAAAAAACAAATCCAATGCACAAAAGAAGAAAAAAAAAAAAAAGAAAAAAGAAAACAGTTAACACGCCAGTCGGCGCATGCAGCGCACGCGCTTGATGGGTGCTATATGTGCGCGAAATGCGCAACACTACGCCTTTCTTCTAAATAATGTCATGAATGTATTTTATATTTTATATAATAGGGCATACTAAAAAAAACATATGACATGACTAGTAATTGAATGGAAGGGACAAGATATATATGTGACAAGAAAGGGGTGTGAAAATTGGGTTGACAAAAGGCTCATAATTGATTACAAAATTGGAAAAAGGATTGGGGAAAGGGAAATAGTTTAAAATTGAGTGCACCACTATGCTCTTGTCCCTTTTTGGATACTCTTTTTCCAAAAATCCTTAGAAAATGATAAAGCTTGGTCCCAAAGGAAAATGATGTATAGACTTTATAAAGGGGTAAGAAAAGGAAAAAAGGATGAAATAAGCCTCTATAAGCATGGTTGCAGTAGGCGCTAGTAGCGCCTAGCGCCTAAGCGGTCTAGGCGGTTCTAGGCGGCGACCTATAAAAACAAAAAATTAATTCATGTGTGTGGGTGTATGTCATATATTATATTATATATTACATATATATATATATCTTACTTCTCTTACTTATATAAATAAATAAATTTAAATACATATAAATATAATAATAAAATTAACAATGCCGACTCGCTCGAGTTAACTCGGCTAACTCTGTCGAGTTGGGCGAGTTAACTCGGTCAAATTCGGCCTAGCCGGCCGAGTTAGGCGCTAGGCGGCCACCTAGGCGGACGCCTAGGAATCAATTCGCCACGGTCTAGGAGCGCCTAGCGTCTAGGCTGGTGCCTAGGCGGCCTAGGCGGGGATTTTTGCAACAGTGTGACTATAAGTGAAACAAAACTATAATTATGTTCTCTAAATTTTATTTTATTTTTTAAAATGTTTTATTGAGGCTCATTAAATCACTAAAAAATTATAATTAAATTCTAATATGACTTATTTAACAAGTTACCAATGGTTTAGCATTTATTATACTTTCACATGAGCTATTATTTTGATGTGGCAATTACTTGACATATACAACATGGCAATGACTTGACATAATTTAGAAAATATTAGCAGAATTTTTTTTTAAAATAAAAATAAAAACATTAAATTTTTTTTTAATAAACTACCAGACAGAGACTTCCCGTCTTCATCCGGCAATTATTTTTATTATTTTTTGAACATTTTTATTTTATATTTACTAATATTTTAAAAATGCTGCTAAGTAATTGTCATATTGCCATACAGACAGAGTATCAAGACAGAAAATGCTGTATATTTAATATTATACGGAATAATTCTTTTGGGATTTGAATTTTAAAAAAATATTGTATTTTAATTGTTTGATTATAGTAGTATTTTTAAATTGAAAAGTTATTTTGAACCGGTCTATATATAGCATGTATTACATCAATATAGATAAAAGTTTAATTTGAATTCGATGATCGCAATGAGATTCTCGTAATTAATTTTCAAAGCTAATGTGTTAATAGTCTTTGTCGTTTATCATTTCAAGTATGTTTAACAATGTTACTCAAACTAAACGTGTGTTGTTGTCCAAACAGAGATCACAAAATGCAACCCTACTAAGTACCTCTCAGGCAAATGTGGAGGAACAACCAAAGTAGGTGTTCTAGTTGGAGGTAATTCAAGAACTTTCATTTCTTTAACATAGCAGTATTGTATGAGCATGTTAAGTGTTATATATATATATATATATATATATGTATATATATATATGGTTCAAATGCGGACAGCGTTTCTTGTAGGGGTCCACCATCAGGTATGCATAAATGCACCACATAGTGTTCGGAAATGCACCAATGCACCACACCAAAAAAATGCAAACCTAATGGTGCATTTCCAATCACTTTGTGGTACATTTATGCGTACCTAATGGTGAGTGACAGCATAGTCGTTTGGGAAGCACTCTCTGCACAGAAACTTGACCATATATATATATAAACATTGATGAACCTGTTTGGCTACTGTAATTGACTAGACTAATCGGTCCACACTTTTTACATGAGGGGATGTTCTCATTTGAGGCTCTCCTATTCATACAGTAGTTTTAGTTGGGACGGAACACATTCTTTAATTCTATTATGTTTCTAACAGATCCCAAATCCTTATTTTCCCCTAAACCATGAATGCAAAAACACCAACTAAAGTACATTTTTGCAGCATTATATATATTAACTCAAGCAAATCTTGTTTTCATGTGTTCCCAGGAGTTGTTGCGGGTGCTGTGTTAATGGTGACAGTAGGCCTAATCTGCTGCATGATTCGCCGGAGAATCACGCTGCACAACCGGAGCAAGAGGAGGCGGGAGCTATGCGCGACGACAGGGATAACAATTCCGGTCTATCCCTACAGGGAAATGGAGAAAGCCACAAACTTCTTCTCAGACAAGAGGAGGCTTGGCAATGGAGCTTATGGCACTGTGTATTCTGGGAAATTAACAGACCAAGAATGGGTTGCCATCAAGAGAATCAGGCGTAGAGGGATAGACAGCAATGAGCAAGTTATAAATGAGATCAAGCTTCTTTCTTCTGTAAACCATCCCAATCTGGTTCGTCTCCTGGGGTGTTGCATAGAGAAAGGGGAGCAAATTCTGGTTTATGAGTTCATGCCTAATGGAACTTTGTCCCAGCATTTGCAGAGGGAAAAGGGCAGTGGGCTTTCGTGGGCGGTTCGCCTCAAGATCGCCTCGGGAACAGCTCAAGCCGTTGCGTATTTGCACAACGCAATGCACCCGCCCATCTACCACAGAGACGTCAAGTCGAGTAACATCCTTTTGGACGACGAGT
The DNA here is from genome assembly GCF_003576645.1 of Ipomoea triloba. Classification (NCBI taxonomy): domain Eukaryota; kingdom Viridiplantae; phylum Streptophyta; class Magnoliopsida; order Solanales; family Convolvulaceae; genus Ipomoea; species Ipomoea triloba. Next base: position 3,319,011 of record NC_044923.1, on the reverse strand, counting down.
ACAGGCCTAAAGTCGCAGACTTTGGCCTGTCCCGCCTTGGCCTGACCGAACTCTCCCACGTCTCCACAGCCCCACAGGGCACCCCGGGGTACGTTGACCCACAGTACCACCAGAGCTTCTGCCTGTCAGACAAGAGCGACGTCTACAGCTTTGGGGTCGTTCTGGTCGAGATCATCACCGGATTGAAGGCAGTCGACCTCACCCGCCCCCAGGACGAGGTGAACCTAGCAGCCCTGGCTGTGGACCGAATAGGAAACGGGTGCCTACACGAGATCATCGACCCATTGATCGAACCCCACAGCTGGTTCTCAGTGCACAAAGTTGCAGAATTGGCTTTCAGATGCCTGGCTTTCCACAGGGACATGAGGCCTTCAATGATGGAAGCTGCAGTGGAGTTGGAGCAGATCAGGCTAAGCGTGCAGGCGTTTCGCGAAGATTACAGCACTGCAGCTTCATCATCTGAAGCCTTATCGTCGTCGCGTTCATCTTCATCAGACGCCAGTGATAAACCACTCAGTGTGTCAACCGAGAAGCTCGAGATCGACTTAGGTTCATTTGCAAGTATGAATTCATTTGGAGAGGGCAAGCCTCGAGCATAACATATATAAATAATAAACGTACAGTCTCACTATTGGTTTAAGTTTTTAGTTGAGACAGAAACATATCCTTTAATTGTCAGTACTGTATATTTCCAGGTCTCAGTTTAGGATCCATGGCAGAGTGAACAAACCTCTCCACAATCAACCATTGCAATACAATATATATATTGATTGAACCTATGAACTACTACCATAGAAGTTGTGCATGCAGATTACGTTGACTGCATTTGTGTTTGTAATTACGAAGAAAACTCGCAATTACTATATGAAATTGATTGATACACTTAACTTTCCCTCAGTAGGATAGGGCTGCGTGGCCCAATAAGCTAATGAGAGGTACAGTTTGAAATTGTCCCCTTTAATTTGCTTCCAAAGGACGGCACTAAGGAGAAGGTGGAGAAGAGGGGCACATATTCAAAGGGCTACAATGGGCTAAGTGGACCAGACTAACCTACTAGTATAGAGCTTCTTTTTCTTCTCTTTTTTGGAGAGGGACCCCATGGTTGCCTTAAAGCTTGGTTTTTGTAAATCAAGGGCAATGGCTCCTTTTCATTTATATATACTAGTCCCCTTAATCACTATTATATACGGAGTATCTTATTGTTGTTACCTTGGGTCTAATACCCAATAATAATCAACACTAGAGAATTAACATTTTGAAGGATTGAATGTGCTCACTTGGTAGAGAGATTTATAACCTAACACAATTTGCACTATAGGAGCAACACTAACGTCTCATTTGTCCATCAACCACATCTTCTAATCAAGAAGCGTCACATCAACCACTTGAAACTTGTTATTATAGCATAAACGGCTAGGATGTACTATATATAATTTGCTCCACAATTTCGCTACCCATACATCTTCGTCAAATTCTACATATCCACTTACACATTTTGTAATAGCTCTTTGCTGATCGGAGTAATCCAACATCCTTGGTGGACTCTTCTCCCAGTCATCTTGTAAATAAACCTTACAAGGCTTCAATTATTGTACTTTAATAATAATAATAATAATAATAATAATAAATACTTATTGATTGATGGGATACTAAGACCCAACTGACCGGTCAAGCTCTGGTCGGTCAGATCCTTCTCTCGGTGGCTAGTCAGTGGCGCGAGCCTTGGCTTGGGCATGGTATAGGCGACTTTAGAGGGCTAGCAGGCTATGTAGGCAAGGTGAGGCTCACATCCCATAGCCTAGTTCGGGCGTGAGTAGGGCAGTTCATACTAACTCGATGTCTAATATGACCTGATGACTACCTATTCCCAATGTAATAAGGTATCCTAATAATGCAAAAGATCTTAGGAGTTAGCTTCCTTTTAGACTCCGAGCCCCCTTGTATAAATATCCCCTCTCAATGGGTAAAACAGATTCGGGTTTTCCTAATAAACGCTATTCTCTCGTTATTATTCTTACACACTCGTTGTATAACTTTGGTGTTAGCCCACCGTCGACTACCCGTTAGTCGTAAAATCAACACTTATTATCTCTTACATCTTGTTATTTATTTCAATCTATACATAAAAATATCTTACATGTCTATTCTATCAAAATATCTCTCATATAATGTACTCTTTATAATAATTATGTAAAGATAAGATGACCCTTAAAACCACTCATTAGTCATCAACCCATCTTACAAGACGTACACCATAGACAAATATGTGTTGTTTCTCTCATATAATACTCTGATCTTTATAATTATGTAAGGATGACCCTTAAAACCACTCATCTAGCTATCACCCCATCTTACAAGACACCATTATTGGCAAATATGTGCTGTTATCCTCAAGGCATGCATCATCATTGGCAAGATTTTTGATGTTATGTCTCACCATTCTTTCCAAATGTATAGAGATTTATCAAACGTGGAATACATGTGAAAAGACTTTAGTAATGGGTCTAAAAGAGGATAGGGTTTCAGCCTTTGGTAAAGTATGATTACATCTTTTTCATGCCTAGTGCTATACCATTGGCAACATGAGGGAGACACTTCAAAATATTCACTTTCTTTGTACTATTCATATCTTTTTCATGTGTTTTTATATCAATTAACTTGACATAATTCAAACGCAATGAGTTAAAAAAATCTAGATAATATGAGGTGATCAAATATGCACCATTGCACCTAAGAGTGTGTACTTGCTTTGTATTTATCTTTTACTATCAAGAACGTATGGTTACAAAATAACTTATCATTAAATATTAATAATGGTTACTAGTTTTTTTTTTTTTAATACTACTATTAACTCTTACCTATTACAATACAGTATCTCAACCTCCCATATAAGGGAGCATAATGGTTACTAGTTAAGTAGCAAAACTGGAGCAAGAACCCCTTAGCTTGGCCGAGGTTGGGAGTCAACCACCTTTGTGTTGTGGTCAGGAACAAAGTCATTGGCATTAGTGTAGAGTTAGAGTAAAAAACATAACATCGTTGCTCTCTACTACTGAGCTTTATCCAATACCTTTTCAAGGTATCTAATATTTTCAATGGAATGTAAGCTTTGAAATGTTACATTCGCATGTTTGGTTCAGGTTATATTACTTTCCTAAAGAAATGCAACATGTCCTCCACATCACATTTTGAAGGGAATGTGATTCCCTCCCAAACCTTTTTATTAAGATTCCCAAACACATTTACTAATTTTACCCTTTTAATTCTATTCTTTATCTACTAAGAAATATATATATATATATATATGAGAAAGGTTATAATGTCAATCGGCACCATGTCTCTTTGTACAAACTCAAAGTTAAAAAGTTGTGGAGGTTGTCAAGTGGATTAATGAGCAAGCTCAGAAGCCTAGTTCGTGAGTTAATCAAAACTATCAACGACGAGAAAAACAAATTTGAGAAGATTAGATTTTGTTCTATCCCTTGCGAATAGAATCTGGTTGCAGATCGTCTTCGGTGCCATGCAAGAGACGAACTGGAGTGTGCATGTGTCTCCTCCTCTTGGTGTGGATGTGCTCATTGCGGATGACATGATCGATGTCTCTTCATTGCGGAGAGTCATTGTTAGTGATTAGGCTTTGTGCTTGGGGTACCCCCTCCCTTTTGATCGAAAACAAAAGTATGGGGACAATTCTAACTTTGTACTACATATTTTTTGTTTGAGTACTACCGACTCTATTACATTGTAGTATCTTTTCATGCACCACGGAATCTGTTCATACATATTTTCTCAACCTGTTGAAGCACCATTGAGGGGGGCTTGATCTCATGACCTCTCATATGGAAAAGTCATGCATACATACTTTGTACTACATATAAACTCAAAGCATTTATCATTCAATCACTTTGGTATTTGGGGTGATAAAAGTCATAGATGTTAATCGATACCTTACAATTTTTCATATATATGTGTGCGCGCGCTAACATTACATACTTCAGAATTAATGAAATACGTTTTAAACACATTCTAATCTCAAGAATGTAATATGATATTTTGTGAACCAAAACTCCCTCTAAAAACCTAAATCATTACATTGTGGGCTCAACCTCGGACCTTAGGGTTGCAAGACATAGTGGCACACTCATCCATCAATTCACATTACATATGTCCACGAATGTCATTCATTCTCTACTATCAAAACTGATACAATATCTTCTATATCATATCCTTAAACCTCAAAATCTTCCAGATAGAAGTATATATATAACTCTTATTTGGCTCCCAAGCACAAAAGTACCCATCCCCCATAAATCATTCTCCAGAAATATGTAAACAGAGAAGACATTTAATTCCAAAAAAAAAAAAAGTATAAACCGACAAAAAATAACGAAACAAAAAACAAAAGTGGGCACGCACCAAAAACCTTACTCATTGGATTAGAAAACAAAATTTAACGTCACTAACAAGAGATACATAAATGTAATGTCATAGCCAAATTCCAACTGAAGAGAATAACTTATTAAAACCTGAAAGGTTTCAAACAAAAATCCTTAAAACCAGAAAAAAGAAATGGTCAAATGTAGTTTCGTATTCCAGTACCACTGCCACTACCAAGTCCCAGATAGCTTTTACTCATTGGAGGGCCCGCCACAACCTCGAACCACCCTACTTAATCTTTGCCCCAACAAATACGATGTTGTCAAATTAGTTAGACTATTAATTGCTATTGACCTTTTTAGTTTAAATTGATCAGCTATAAACAATTTAAATTGATTTATATTATCATATGTTGATAAGTAAGGGTGGCGTTATATATAAAAGAAATAAAAATTTTGATTTATTAAAAAAAAATTAATCCAAACATATTACAACAAGGATAATAATAAAAATATTACTCTAGGCAAATATACGGTGGGACCTACACGTCAGAAGCTGGCTCTCTTGAGTGACGTTACGGTGACGGAAGCACCTAACGCCGACGTTCCGACCTCGATGTCGAAAGAATCGTAACGGAGGAAGAGCTCGACGACCATCAGCCGTGAAACCAAGACGACGAAATCCTTGCCGGCGCACTGTTTATTGTTAACGGTAGGGCTTTCCGTTTCGGGGCCGTTAGACCACAACACGTGGCTCAAAAGTTCGTTTGCGTTCTCGCCCGTGAACCGGTCCGGCACGAACTCCTCGGCCCGGTCGAAGATCTTCGGGTCCTTCGTGGCAAACGGTTGGAACCCGAATAACATCTCCCCTTCCTTAACTTCAAATGCGGCGTCGTGTGACTCGATGATAAGGTCGCGTTTGGCCCGGCCGTATTGGGCTGGGACGGGTGGCTCGATCCGGAGGGCCTCGTAAACCACGGATTTCATCAACGGCATCTGTTCCATCCCGGCCATCGTGACTTTCCCGCCGTTGGATTTGACCACCGACCGGATCTCCCGCGCCAGCTCGGCGTGCAGCCGCGCGCCGCCGCGGCCGATCCACTTGATCATATTGGGGAAGAAAATCTTCATGCCGCCGAACGAGTTGAAGCACGTGACGAAGAGGAGGTTATGGCAGGCCTCCTCACGTGACACCCCGAGATTCTCGGCCTCATCAAAAAAAGCCGTTGCGTTGGAATAAAAGAAATCGTAGAGCCTCTGATAGTCTTTTTTCACTAGCCCCGCCGGTAACCGGAAAGTATGGAGGAGAGCTTCTTCTAAGCCCTTAGGGAGCCCGAGAACTAATAAAGGGTGGAGATTAAACACGACCCATTTCCCAACAAGATTAGGGCCGTCGATTCCCAGCTTCGTCCCGGCCGGATCAACTCCGAGCCACGATCGGGCCAAAAAATTGAAAGCCGCCTGATCGTTAGCGGCATTTAACCCTACTTTCCCCTTGCTACCCACCTCCTTCTCCAAACCCTCAAACATCTCCGTGAAACTCTTGTGGAACTCCGGGATGACGTGGCTTCGCCGGGAAGAGAGGAGGAAGAACATCAGCTGCTTCAGTTTCGCGTGTTTCGGCTCCGACGGGTCCAAATAGGATAAGATCCGGTACCCGCCGGTGAGTTCCGTGGAGGGCATGAAAGTTCCGGTGAAAACATCCCGTTTTTCCACCTTTCCCACATCAAAAAGCGTCGGAAAACTCTTCCCGTCGAGCAAAACGACGACGTTAGGACTAAACGAAATAAACGGGCCGGGCGGCATATTCGTCCTGAACACCGTTGACCCGTATTTCTGAACCCGAGACCGGAAAAACTCCTCTCTTCCTTGATTGTAAAAATAGTCCAACCGATCTTTCCACGGCCCGATCAACGGCAACCCATAATCGCCGGGTATTTTCCGGGTCGGGAGTTTCTCCGGGACCGGCGACATGGAAACCGTCGGCGGAGTATCCGACACGGTGGCAGAAACTGGGCAAATCTTGAAACGCCGGCTAGAAGGTTTCAAATACGCCGGAGATCTTAAAGAAGATTTCTGATTAGGGATTTGGAAGTGAACAGCTAACGAAGAAGACGCCATTTTCTCTGGAAAGAACACAGTGAAGATTGTAAGAAAAATTATTGAATATGATGAATGCTTATGGTGATTGCTGGCATATATGTTGCCCCCAATAGAATATGTTTTTTCTGTATTATATAATGCATTTATAAAGGTGAAGGTGACAAGGATTCCATTTTAATATTGTTATTGGTGGGTCCATTTTTAAAGTGTTTGAAAATTATAATATTAATTAAGAAGGATCGTGAAATGTGTGTACTAATTGCCATAGCTTCATTATATATTGGGTTTCATTATTGCTACATTTCAAACGTTAAGTTTGATTCAACGTTCAAAGTGAGAACTTTTCTACATTTTGCAAGCTGGCCTGGTATCATGTTATTTGGTAGCACACACCAATCACTATTGATAGAATTTGATTGCTTTTAATATTAGAGTATAATAATATCTTAATAAAAATATAGTTTTTGATTTAGTTCTTTAATTATTATTTATTAATGGTAGATATAGATATAATTTTTTGTTAGTGCATTCAGTTAAATTTCTTTCTGGAGAAGTTTTGTAAAATAAAAAAAAAATCGACAAAAATACTTCCTAACTTTGGATTGATATAAAAAATTTTGTGTATAATCTAGACTTGCTGAACTTAATATCTGAAATAATTTGATCAAAATGCGTTGTCAATTTCTCTCAGAAAATTTCAAAATCCAAGTCAAAATTTCTGAAAGTTTCTGTCAGTTTCATTTCGTGTGATTTTGTGTTTGATACGCATGTGTATTTATGTATAATAATAATGATGATGATGCTAATATATATATATATATATAGTAAAATGTATGTAAATGATATTTTTGGTATTATAATACAAGTTAAAAACTATTTGTTAGAGTATGAGAATAACTAATATCACGTCACCTAAAAATGGCTTTTCTCCCTGCAGAGAATAACTCATTTCTAGTAATGCTTCTTTTATTTTGTTGGTAAATACATTTCTAGTAATGCTAATCCCAAGAAAAAATGGTCAAAACAAACAATGGAATAACTACCCAAGAACAAAGTGGTTGGGATAATGAATCAAATATTGAAAAGGAAAGTGCTTTCTGGAAAATGAATGATTTTCAAAAAGTTATTTTCTTGCTTTCTAAACACACCTAAGTCATTTTTCAGAAGTTATTTTTTAGGTTTTTAGTGTTCGGCTAAAGAGGGAAAATGAAAATTAATGAAAAATGGGGGTGTGGTCAATGGTAAATAGAGGAGATTTTTCAGAAAATGATTTCTTTTTTTTTTAGAAGTCATTTTTCGTTTGCAGCAGTGAAGTAGCTAATCATCCCACCACCTACCACCACTACCATTGTATATCGTAAAAACTATATTTAATTTAGCAATTGTAATATTTTATCATTAAACTATTAACCTTTTTCCATCAATCTTAACACCAAGTTCCTGAAACACTAAAAACTTAACAAAACATATACAACTCTGATTATATTCTCTATAAATATGTTTAACTTTGACTCCTCCATTCCCTATTGAAATCCCTTCCGTAACCATTGTACCTTGCATCCCCTTGTCCGGTTTTCCCCCAACAATAATCATTAACTACACAATAATCTTCTAGTCCAGTAGCATCAAACCCTTCCCTTTATACGGGAGGTAGTGGGTTCGAGGCTCAGTGGGTGGAGTCAATATTGACTCTTGTTAGTAGTATTCAACAAAAAAAAAAAAAAAAGAGCTAACACATAAATATGAGATTATTAAAATAAACACAATTGATATTTTAAAATGAAGAGGATAACAATATAATTTATAAATTTAGGATACGCAAATAATCTGAACTCAACTCTTAAAAGTCATTCTTTCAAAAAAAAAAACTCTTAAAAGTCATAATGTTAATCTCAAGTTTCTAGCAAATGGCAATGCTCCCTCCGTGTTATGTAAGAAGTTTGACCATGGACGGTCAAAGCTTATTTAAAGTCAGCGAAGAAAAATGGTCAAAAAGTATGAAAGTCAAAGTTAGGAACTTCTCCGACTATCCTTGCTGCAACCGCCCAAATTGCTGCTCCACGTGTGCCCCTTTTTTTTTTCTTTTCCTTAAAAAGAAAAAAAAAATCCCCTAGTTCAATTTCCTGGAAGTTTAATTTTAAATTTCGTTCAATTTTTTTAAAAAATATAAGTGACTCAATTATATGTTCATAACTACTCACAATCTCTCATATAAACGAGCAACTTGTTGCTACTGGACCACAAGGTCCTTGGCAATTTCGCTTAACTTTATTTCAAGATATTTAAAATATAAAGTAAAAAAAAAATACTTCTTAATCTACGGATAAAAATATATAGATTTTTTTAGGTGACTATATAAATTTGTAACTATTCTATTATGCGCGTGCACACTATATATATATATGTATACACACACGCACAAATAAATAATATTAGGGTGAGACGGGTCGGGTCGGGTTGAAGCAACATGCAAATGTCATACTTATATGTGCAAATGTCATACTTATATGCTCAAATATAATACTAATCAAGAATACAATTTTTGTTACTTATAAGAGAAAAGTTAACACATTTTTCATAATAAGTCATCTTGACAAGTGCCCCTTACTTATAAGGGCAAATATAATACTTTTGAGGAAAAATGTAATACTTTTTAATCGAAATGTAAAAGTATTGTATTTTCCCTTAAAAGTATTACATTTACCCTTATAAGTAACAAAAATTTTATTCCTGATTAGTATTATATTTGAGCATATAAGTATAACATTTGTGCATATAAATATTACATTTACATCTTAACCCGACTCGACCAAACCCGTCTCACGGTGAGACGGTCTCACACAAGTTTTTGCCATAATATTATATTAATATGGAAACGTGTTGAATTATAAGGAACCGCAATAATTCTTACTTTTCCATCATATCCTTTGCCTCCACTTTTCTACCTTTCAATACAAACACATCAGTACCGTACATTAGCAATGTTGAAATAGCGGTTGGTTAAAACATTGAAATTGAAAGTTCATATTTTTTTTATAAGTTTTAGTAAGAGTATTCCGTATTGTCGATCTAACAAAGCCAATTTCAAGTGAACACCACTTTTGCTTGATGCGTTTTGTATTATTCATCAGCATATAATAATATATAAATAATAAATATGCGATTTAATCATTAACTTAGCTTTTTAAAAATAAATGCAATACATCTTTTAATTTAGGAAAAAATATCAAATAGGTCATTAAATTTATTACTTTTGTATAATTAAGTCATTAAACTTGTTTTCAAAAAAAAAAGTCATTAAACTTAAAATGTGTGCAATTAAATCACTAAACAAGTAAAATATAAACATATTTTCAAAGTTTATCAATAGAATGAAATACATATTAATTACATGGTATGAAATAAGAATCGTCATTTCCTTTGTCATACTAGTTGGAATGAAAAACTAAAATGTAATTCGTATTAAACTTAAATTACATTAAAAAAAATAATCATAAAACGGTCTCAATTGCATTTATTTTTCTTGTTTAATGGTTTGATTACACACTTTTTAAGTTCAACGATCCAATTGCACAAAATCAATGAGTTTAGTGACCTATTTAACACTTATTTCATTAATTTAATATTAGAGATAAATCTTGCAAAAACTTATGTGTCCCATTCAAAAGTAATTGGCCTACGGGGTAAGGTAATCATTTTATACATGTAAGGGTATGTGTTGTGAAAATTATAAATAAATACATATAAAATAGATGTACATTCCAATTATCGTCTTTGATTTTGAGTTAAAGATGTGATACATGCTTGTCCACCATAAGTACTTTTTTTTTTTTAATTTATTTATTTCGGAGTTCAAAATTCAGAGTTTATTAGGGGACGAAAATTTTCATTCCTTAAAGAATTAAATTCGATTCTAAAGTAGCACAAGTGTCAAAATTAAATGTTCTCTTGATCCAGCATGTCCCACAAAATATTTTGAATACAATTTATATTTTATGTGTAGTTTGCATATTGCATATATAAGAGTTGTGTTTACTCCGTATACACTTTCGGATAATTGTAGTTGATTTCTTTTATATCGCAATAAAATATCTAAATATCAAGCTAAAAACCTTGTGCTCAAACGATATAACTGTGGCTCTGTCAAATGGGAGGTCACAGATTTGAATCTTAATTAGTAGAGACATTGGATAGATACTGTATTGTAACAGAGTTAATAATACTAAAAATATCAAAATCAAATTCGATAATAATATCTGAAACGTGTCTTTTCAAATTTAATAATATTGTATCTGCATACATTAATTTTGGCCCCACCATAGGTGGGTAACAAGAGAATAACCAGTCAAGAAAGTAATTGGAATGGATCCACACACTCTGAAAGAGCAAGTGGAGCCATGCTCGTTAGGACAATTAAACACCCGTTGTGGTTATTTTTCATTATATTAAGCATAAATACTATTTAGTTTATAAAATTTATATATTTATAAATTACATAAAAAGACTATTAAACACAAAAAAAATTGTCAAAAATTTTATGGTTTAGTGGCACCTGGTTGCACACCCACATCGGAGGAGGTGTGTTCTCGCCTCAATGGAAGCGATATTGGCCTACATTGTAATTGTAACAAAGTCAATAATATTCAAAAAAAAAACACAAAAAAATTAAATTTATAAATACTAAAGAAAATAATTAATACATAAATAATTGAATTAACCAATAAATAGTAATAATGTTATATCTTATCCAATCCTATTTTTGAAAAAATTGTGAATTTGCAGGCTAAAAGAGAAAAAGGTGTTGCAAACTTGAGTAAGTCTTTGCGGGGGCCATGAGAGTTTTGCACGCAACAAAATTAGATGGATTTGGCATTGGCACTTCAATTTTGAATAGTAGAATGGCAAAAATATGTCAAATTGGTTTAATTTCCAAGAGGACTAATCAATCAATTGGATTGAACCTCACCAAGGCAAATGAGCCATGGTCAAATCAGTTCAATCCAAAATAACATATATGATGATTCCATTATTTCTTTTCGTAATGCTTTGTGCGCTGGCCTGGGGTCACACATGCCTTCAACCAAAGCTGGTGTATCAAATTAATAAACTCCAGAAGGATAACTGAGTAGGTAGAGAATGATTTTTATTCCTGGGGAGGCATTAAGATTACTTAGGTCATGTGAATCTGATAATATTATATTACCTGTTTAATTCATGTTATGATATTACCTGGTAATGTCATATTACCTTGTTTGTTATAGAAAGTCTTAGTACGAAAATGACATATTTTTCTCTTTCATATTTAGGTTTGAATTTTTACGTTTTGTGCTTCTGCCGTCCAATTTTGTAATAGAAATCTTAATACAAAAATGATTTTCATCTCTCTTGTTTTGAGCTTGATTTTCTATGTTATACGAGGCTTCCACGACTCAATGTTATTCAGTTAGATTTTCGTGTGTTCTTATGGTGAAGCCACAACGGGCAAATTAGTCTTTAAAAAAATCAACAATTTGAATGGAAACAAAACTCAAAGCAGCATTTTTGATGTCAATTGTTTGGGGCAATAAGTCTGAATGAAAAAGTTGTTTTACCAAACACGAAATTTAGCTGTTTGACTAAACTAAACAACCAAAATTGGTCAAATAAGCTGAAAAATAAATAATCACCCATTTTCTAAACACTTCCTTTATATTCGGGTATACCATCCATCATATTGATAAAAATTTATGATTCCTTAAATTTGATACTTATTGAAAATTCAAATTATAATTTATGATTCCTTAAATTAGAGAACTTACTGCAAAAGTGACCCTAATTAACAAGTGAAATCTAATGCCCTGCGGATCTTCTCCTTCAAGAAATTAATAATTAAAAAAAAAAAAAAACAATTTATAGAGTGCAGTTGGTTCAGAACACCTAAACTGAGCTGCAATCTGGTCTTCGATCTGTGATTTTCATGACACTTTTAACTGTTTGCGATTGCCCCTCCCCAACGTTTAACACGAACGTCTGCAAGACTGGCCTGCACATCCATAAAAAATCATCTAATTAACATATGTAGTTGATTAGTTGTCCAATTAGACGAAATCGGTGCTCAACTCGGCCGAGTGATTTTTTTTGTCTGCTCGGTTGCTCCCCTTCTACTTTTCCCCAGCTATGTACTTAACAAATTAGCTAACATATGTAGTTGATTAATTAGTTTGTGGGACCAATTTAGCAACTCACAGCCCTAAGTGGAAAAAGTATAGACGGTATACTCGGATTACTTGGTTGCTTAGACGCTCTAGGTGCTAGGCAACTGGTTAGCGCCTAGCTTCTTCTGCCGCATTGCATAATTTTACTTTGCTCTTCTCTTGTTAGATAATTGTACTTTGATCCTTAAACACTCATAATCAATAATATTAGTGGCTTAAGTATAGGGAGAGGATTAATTACCTCTTTATTCCAGTCTGTGATTGAGACAATCACTATGAGTATGATGGTCTGCAAGCACACTCCTCCAATCATCCCACCCCAGATTCCCTGCAATCAAGAAATTTATGTAACAATCTGTATGTACAAAAGACACAACTAGGATGTCTGTTAAGTGAATCCTAGGAAAGAGATCAAGAACATATAGTTATACCATTGCACCAAAGTCAAATGTAAATCCCAACAGAATCCCGGCAGGCAACCCCACAATGTAGTAACATCCAATGTTGATATATGCTACAACAGACTGCCATCCAGCTCCAACAGCAACCCCTGAACCAAGAAATAAACCGTCAATCAAGCTCGCATTCGAGTGTTCTGATCGTTGAACAGTCTCGATGTCAGCTTAGTCTTTTAGTTGAAACAGAACACAGTACAGCTTACCAGATAAGACGGGTTGGAGGCTGTTCATAAGACATGTCCAGGCCAGCAAAACTGCGAGCTTTGTAGTTTCCTTAGCCACAGCGTCACTGTTGGTGAAAAGGGGCGGGAAAATATTCTTCGTTGCAAGCACGACGGCCATACCAACAGCTCCAATCGCCACGGATGTAATGGAAACCACTAGGACTGCAAATTTCGCTATGCTTGGATTCCCAGCTCCAAGCTCATTTGACACTCTCACACTGCAAAATCCATTAATGAACAATGGGATAAGGCCATAAAGAAGATCAATTGAGGCATGAATGTTAATTAATTGCTAAAAGATTCACCTTATGGCTGCATTAAATCCAATAGAAATCATTGCATCCCAGCCTTGAAGGTTCATGCTGCATAATATAAAATTCCCAATGTTATTATAATCTAAAATCAGACTGATCAGTCAAACCACACTAAAAGACTGAATCCAGTCCTTTAGCCAGTTTAACCCATGACCTTAAAAACTCATACGAAACGCATCAGATTACCAGATAGAAAGGGCATCAACAGGGACTAAAGGGTTCTCCAATCGCCCCGCGATCACAATGATCACCATCAAGTACCAAAACTCCAAGCTGCAATCAATTCAATTCCACGAATTCGTTACACATCGAAACACACATCATTCGACAAGAACACGCGACTCTATATGAAGGGCAGGTACCAGAGCATGACTGCAGATGCCAGCGAGAGCTTGACGAAGGCGAACAAGTCGTGAAACGCCTGCCACGAGAACCCGGTCCAGGCGCCATCCGACTTGGTGACGAAGATGTAAATGAGCTGCAGAATGACTATGAGCCACCATGAAGAGTTGAGGGTGACTGCTGCGCCTACTAGTCCCCAGTGCAGCTTGATTATGAGCAGCCAGCTGAAGAAGGCGTGTAGCAGAAGCACTGCTGCTGAAATCCATGACATTACCAGCACTTTCCTCTGGGATTGCAGGAATTTCTGCACTGGGAAGTTGAGGGCATATGCGAATAGTTGTGGTATCATCCATAATGAAAATTTTCCTGCATTGACTTGGGATGTCAATTTTGCAAACAAACATTATTAGACACTCAACTTTTGTTTACAAGGTTTTCTTTAGTCGAGGCATTGCTGTAATCTTTGATTTACCTGAAACCGAGAAGGCAAATAGGGCCGCTCTCAATATATATTATTGATGACAAGGGAAACCTGCCATAATTATTTGAGGGTGTGTGATGGATAGATTACCCTACATTATTTTGATTCATATGGGTTGAATCTATAGTTTGTACCCAATAGGATTGGACCAATGGTAGAAGATTGAGTTTTTCTGCTTTTGATCCTTCAGAGTGTTTGTAACATTTCCACCTATAGTTCTATAGTATTTTTTATTCGCTATTAATTGATCAATTTTGAATTTCTTACCATATGTAGATCTTTCGGTGAATTTTTTGACCAAACATTACTTGAAAACTTGTCAAAATATAGTTAATTGTTATCAAGACCTTGTAGTCTAGTGGCACCCAATTGCACTCCCATATGGAAGGGGGTCGGTTCGAGTCTCAGTGCAGACGATACTGACTCTTTGTGCTTCAATAGGTTTTTTGTGCTTCAGTAGGTTGAGAAAGTAATTATGAGCAGATACTCCATTGTAACAGAGTAAAAAGTGAAAATTGTTGAATGGTACAAGTACAAAGTCCTAATTATTAGCTAACCTTTGGACCACAAAGCAATGGTAGGGGCTTACAAATATATATATTGATAGTTTATGAAATATATTTTATATGTATCTTTAATCTCTATCCCATTTTAAGTTAAACTACGCTCAATTCATTAAGTGATACTCCCATCTGTCCCATTTTACCTGTCATGTTTACTATTCATTGGTCAAACTAACTTTTTCTTCATTGCTTATTTTCTTTAGTAATTTTTAATTATTTTTAAATTTGATTTTTTGTGTTTAATAGTACTTCTAATGTAGTTTCCAAATATATAAATTTTATATACTAATACTAAATTTAATATTATGAAAAATTGAACTAAAAATAACTTCAGTCAAGCCTCGTTAACCGAATCAGACAAACAAAATGGGACGGGGGTAGTATCAAAATTTATTTAAAAGAAACTAAAATTATATGATTGGATCCACAAATCTTTGGTAGTCTCCACATGTACTCATAATTAAATATGGGAAGAATTAAATATGGAAGCAAAGGGTTAGTTGAGGTAGATATAGGTAGGCCACCCATTGTAACCTTTGACAAATTAAAGGGTCATGTTTTGACTCATCAATTCAATTTGTAACCTTATGAGAAGTTAAAAGGTTAATAATACTCATTACGAAATTAATTGAAAATTTAAAATTGAAGAACAAAAACACTATTTTCTCGAGTTAGAAATTAAACTATAGTCACATGCCTTTATTTATGAGAAAGCTCATTATAGCTAATTAGTTCAAACTGAAAAGATTAATAGACAATTTCGATCCTGTAAAGAATTAAATTGAACTTAAAAACTTGTGATTACCAAATCAACTACCTTACTGATAACTCAGCTACTTTATATTACTCCCTATATATATATAATCAATATGTTACGTTAATAGGAATAAAAAATGAGAGTAGTTGTTATATAATTTTTGGAATGGAAAATGAAGGAAGTGAAGCGAGAACAGACCGGCGGCTTTGGAGATTTCATGGGTCTGTCCAATAAGGTGGAGAATTGGAGGAGAGAAGACATAAATGGGGACCAAAAAACAGGCAGTGGTGAGCAATATAACCCATGATCTTTGCATGTATACACCCAACATCCTCATCTTCCCTGCACCATATGCTTGCCCACACAATGTCTCCAATGCACTTCCCATTCCCAACTGCACATTCATTCACTCGACCATTTACATTAGGATTAAAAGTGAAAAATTTATGGTCGAGATTAATAATCAAGAATTATAGGTCGTGTTGTAAAAATCCCGTCTAAACTCTAGGTGCTGGCTAGTCGCCTCTAGGTGGCTAGCCAACTAGGCAACTGACTAGGCCATCTAGGCCTCTTAGGCACCGACTAGGTCGGTTAGTCGATCTCCTTTCTTTTTTAAATGGGTTATTTTTATCAAAATGACATATTTTGAGCAAAATAACACTAAATTATTCCAAATCTATATTTTTTTAAAGTTAATATTTACCATGACCCCATAAGCAAGGCCGGCGACGACGGAGTTCTCGACGGAAACAGCAGCGAGTTCAAGCTCGCCGACTTGGCCGGCGAAGGTCTGTGTAAGAGCCCCCAAAGAGTACTGACAAATGGCCGTGAAAATGGCCGGTCCGGCAATCGTCCATAGCTTCTTTGATTCATCTCCAAACTCTATGATCTTCCCCTTTAGCCGTAGTGGCTGCTTTCCCACCTCACCATTGTGGTTGTTGTTATTACTGTGCTCCAAAAGCGGCGCCGCCTCCTCTCTGCCGGCCATGGAGATGACAGAGAAAATGGTGGAAAGAATTGAAACGATGTGTGGGATTTTTGTATAGATTTCTTCGTCCCATTGGACGTACAACGTTTTCTTGGCTCTCCACAGATTAAACAAAGTTTACACGATGTTGCACGAGTAAATTTAAAAATCTTGCAAGTTAACACCAACCAATGACTCATATGTTTACGCTACCTAGTAATTAAATTAGTACGTAATTGCTTCAATTAGCCTTATAACCCACGAAACGTACACGCCCTTGGATACGACCATTAGATACCTTTTTTTTTTTTTTGGTACACTCGAATTAAACCCTTTTTGGTCAATGAAACCCTAAAACAGGTAAATGACCTGTTATTATAGGTCATTTGTATCAGTCCGGCCTCCGGCGACGACTATGGTCGCCGGTGACATTTCCGGCAATTTTTACTGGTAACCTGTTGGTTATCGGTAAATTTGATCGGTTTGACCAAAAATGACAAGTTTGAGAGTTTAATTGACCATTTTAAAAGTTTATGAGCCTAATTGACTTTTGGTATATAATTTAGGGGTCTAGACTCTTTTCTCTATATTTAATTATATAAGTTTAGACTGTGCATCCCATGAAACAATATCTAGTTTACATATTAAATGTTCACCATTTACATATTGAATATTCACAATTTGAATTATCAACATTCAATATATAAATTGTGACGAGTCCATAGTAGGGCATGACTATTGGTGGACCTAAAGTAAATACAGTTACGATGACATCTATGGGTTCATGTTTGGGCCTAAGATCCAAGCAAAAGGTTGACCCGGCAAGCTAGGCAGGACTATTGGCCTAACATGAACTAAAGTCTCAAGACATCCTCCAAGACAAGACATTTGGTGAACAAGTGTTGTCAAGGCAGGCGTACGTTTATGTGTGTTTGTTAAACAATTCGTTTTTGCGGTTCACGCTTGCACATTCTTTAGCCTTCTTGTCTTCCGTTTCCCAAATAATAATTGCGTCTCCCTTGTGCCTTCTTAGGTCAAAACAATTGAGGACTAAAACTTCAACACGACTTAACAACTTTGCTTAATTATTGACAACTCAAATTAGCCATAAAGTTTTGTTAATCTCCATTAATGATATGATCAATCGTGTGAAACCAAGACTTTGACTTCTCCGTAAATGACTGGTGTTGTAGTGTAAACTCCATTGTTCAACTCTAACGCAATCTTACAACGTTTTTAGAAGAAATTACGGAATGATACTTAAGTTTAATGTATAGTATGTGTTCATCTACTTATTTTGGACTATTGCATTTTAATTGAGTTCTTCTTAAGTACTTATCATTAGTGTTTTTGGTATAGCAAAGGGCATCGAGAGGAGTACGAAACATGACAACTCGCGGACCAAGTGTACAACTCATTGGGTCATCAACTGGGTTAGCCCCAACCACATGTAGAAACAAAATTAACAATTGCACCCAAATTGGTTGGATAGTACAGTTATCTTGGTTATCTCAAGATTCTAAGTTTGATTCTCTTTAAGAGCTGTCTATTGACATTCTTGATTTGAGTCAATCAGTTATATATGGTCAACTTAACTAAGTTGTCTGGACAGTTAGAGTCTTAACCACAATAAGGTTTTTAATTAACTCCAGTTATGGAAGTTGATTATTAGTTATCTTAATTTGAGACAATCAACTATAGGAATCCTAAAGGGCACCATCGGATAGGATTGCAGCCTGCCGGCTTTCACATAAATTAAAGGAATCAACATGTTTGAGAGTACAACTCATCTAATCAGACCAATTCAAAATAAGTTGATAGTTCTGTTCTGAATTGCTAGACACCCCACGAGTCACATTTTCTCTTTTTCAAGGCATGGAAAAGCCAAATTATTCTACTGTTGAAGATGTTTGGTTGCTGATAACGGAAAAAAGTGCGTGTGGGGTTGGCGGATCGCTAGATCATTCTTGATTTAACGCTCCATATAAACATAAATGTCAACCCCTCCAAACCTAACGTTGTTTCGCAGATAAACTAATAATCAAACCGCAAAACATCCTATTACTGCTCGATAGATATCCCCAAGCATTTGACTTATTCCTCCAATCCTCAGATCAGTTTTCCACCGCCTTGCAGCCGCCCAAGACTTCCTGCATGCATTCATAAACCCCTCCGCTCTCTTCTTCAATTCATCTAATTTCTGCAGTTTCATTGAAGCTTTCTCATCAGTTCTATAATCATCAGCAATGGAAGGGCTATGCGTTCAACTATTCTCAGCAATGTATATTCTGCAGAATATACTGTTCTAATTTTCAAGAATTCATCTACAGTAGTTTGCAAATTAATTAAGATTTTCTGTACATTTTTCTTGCAGAAGAAAGCATAGGGTGAAGAAAAAACCGGCAATGGGAATCCTTAACGGCTTCGACGATGCCAGCCATGAAGGTATAAAGACGGTCGGAGTCGACAACCGGTGCGAATTCTCCGGCAGATCCGATCTCTGCATGTGCATCATTACTTGGAATATGAATGGACAGGTTTGCATTATTATTCTTTTATTCCTCATTAATTTAATCCAGTTGAATCTCCAACCCTAAGGTCCCAGGACCGGCCTAATGGAGCATCTGTGAGAAGTTGCTCCCACCGCCGTTGGTGTCTGTCTTTTCAAGCTTTGCCTTTTGGCCAACTAAGCTGTCCATGTGGGCAGTGGGCACTGTATCTATTTTTTTTAAGGTTGTTGTTGTTGTTGGTTTTTTTTTTAATTGATTTATTCTACTATGGTGAAGGTGAGTATGGAGGACATAGAAAAACTAGTGGAAGGAAACAGAGAATTTGATCTACTGGTGATTGGTCTACAAGAGGTTCCTCGGATTAATGTTTCCAAATTGTTGAAGAATGCCCTTTCTGATATTCATATGTATGTAAGCTGCTTCAATTCTACATCGATCATTTTTCTTGCTTAATTATATTGTCTTTATATTTTTAGAAAATTCTAAGGTGATTCATACATATATATATGCTCATTTTTGGACATTAAGGGCTGAGATTTGCAAAAGATTACTGTTCTTAATGGAGTATTAGAGTTCTGTCCCCGTGTCCACTTTATTGCCCCACTCGAGGGTTAATAGTCGAGCACTCTGTTGAGTCCAATTGACCAATCACTCCGAGATCAATTGCTTGAGCTCTAGTATCTTAGTCATTAGTGCTAATTGACATCATATAATTTTTATTATTTTTATTGTTATTATAATGTTTTATTATTAGATTAAATTATTAGGGAAGAATGTGTGGACAATATTAGGCATGGTTGGTATAAGATGAAAACAGTCAAACTTTCCAATTGAAACAAAAAATAAAACAAAATTCTCTACCCAATCAAGGCTCTCTTATTACATAATTAATATATAATTAAGGTCATTTTCAGCCATAGATATAATATACATGACTTCTCATATAAGTTAGCCTTTTATTAAACTTTACGTGCTAGACGGCTTTGAAATTAAACTCACAAAACATGGTCTATAGTGGGGTCCTTCTCCACTCTTTTTTTATAAAGTCTAGTCAAGTTGCTAGTAAGATAAATTGTCTTTTGATCATTAATTTTTTTCATTAAATTCAATTTTTTTACGCGTTTAGCCATAAGTAACACAAGTTTTGATTTTGTTTACCCAATTGGTTGATATGATGAAGCCTAATAGGAAAAGCAGTGATGCAATCTCTTCAGCTGTACATATTTGGACCCAAGAATTTGGCGCCAAACATCAGAGGTAGGATATATGTGTATACATATTATTAGTTTAATTATTACACTAATTTTTTTTTTTATATATCGATACAAATTCACAACCAGTTTTTTAAATTTTTGCACTGGATAAAACACCGGCCGCACCTGTGTGATAGTCTGCATATCACTTAAAAAAGTACATTATATATGACAAATTTGACCAAAAACGTGTTGGCAAGAATATAGTCATAATTTATGCCTAATTTGCAGAGTTAAAAGTGGATATGCACAGCATAGGAGGATTTGGAGGGTTGATAAGGAGAAAGAAAGGAGCTGTGGCTATTAGAGTTAGCTACAAGGGAATCTCCATGGTTTTCGTTTCTTGTCATTTATCCGGTAAGTATTTTTTTTCAATATTTTATGATTAAACTTCGCAATTTATATAATAGACCAGGGTCCACATAGCATTATGGACTCTAGGTCGAAACAACGATGTACAGAATTTATATTCGTAAGGTACAAAATTTAAATGTGACGTAATTTGATTGTAGCACACGCACACAATGTGGAAGAGAGGAATTTGGAATTGAAGAAGATATCAGACTCCCTCTTCTCCAAGAATTGGAACCCATATGCAAGGCCTGCCAAAGTTACAGTATGGTTGGGAGACCTAAACTATAGATTGCAAGGAATCAAGACTTATCCTGCTAGAGATTTGATTCACGGAGACCTTCACAAAGTAAGTAGCTAGTAGCACAACACCTTTTATTATAAAATTATAGAGTAAATGACAGTGGAGGTCCCCCGACTTTGATGGCACCGTCACTTTTAGTCCTCAACTTTTAAATCAACCCCTTTTAGTCCTCCGACTATGATGGTACCGCCACTTTTAGTCCTCAACTTTTAAATCAACCACTTTTAGTTCTTTTACTTTTTGTTTCTAGCCACCTGTGGTCCTTCCTTTATAATTGGACATCTAATGTCATTTTCTTAAGGGCAATTCATTCATTTCATAATTAATGTATTAAGTATTATGTTTCTCATCAGAATAATTGAAGAAACCCTATTCTCCACTCTCCTTTGTTAACACTAAATTTTGGACCAAATGACTGAATTGCCCTTGAAAAAATTACATTAGATATCCAATTGTAAAGGAAGGACCATAGGTGACTAGAAACAAAAAGTAAGAGGACTAACAGTGGTTGATTTAAAAGTTGAGGACTAAAAGTGGCAGTGCCATCAAAGTCGGAGGACTAAAAGTGGTTAATTTAAAAGTTGAGGACTAAAAGTGGCAGTGCCATCAAAGTCGGAGGACCTCCACTGGTATTTACTCTAAAATTATATATATACAACATTTTTAACGTGTCAATTAGGTACAACCAGAAATGATAATTTATATATATCTACTGATGAATTGCACGGATTATTGTACTTTGAAATAAACTGAGTTGTTGACCTAAATTTAATCAACGGTTCAGATTTAATTTCATTTTTCACCTTAGAGCATCTCATATATATAATTAATTTTCTTGTAATTGTTGTAGATGCTAACTAGCAGAGACCAATTATTACAAGAGGCTGAAAGAGGGGAGATTTTCAATGGATATTATGAAGGGGCATTGGCTTTCAAACCTACTTACAAATATGATATTGGCAGCAGCAGCTATGATACCAGTCACAAGGTCATCTCTTTAAAATTTTCATTTTATTTTATTTTAATTAATTTTAATTTTTTGTTACAAGGAAAACCGCTGCCACTAATCAAACGTGTGCACGGGATAAACCTCTTCTTGTAATCCCTAATTGACAAAGGACTACAAAATGAAGTAAATCACTTTAGGTTGTTCATACTGACCAACTCAAATCAAGAATGCAAATAGATAACTCTAATTGACGAATTTGGGACTTTGTGGTTATCAAGACAATAACTTGGATCAACTTGATTGGAATTAATTTTTAATTATTTTACATTTATATATAGTTGATTATTTATGAATGTATTTTAAAAAACTGCAGGTTAGAGTACCATCATGGACCGACAGAATATTGTTCAAGATACACAGCAGTGACATAAATGCGACTTTGCATTCATATGAATCCATAGACAATATCCACAGCTCTGATCACAGGCCAGTTAAAGCTCATCTTTGCTTAACACTGAACAGTAGGTCAGTATCTACAAACCAGCAAGAAAGCTCACAATAATTCAACTCCAAAAAAGCACAACTTTTTGTTTATGTAAATTCATGATTGGAAAAAGGAGTCTTATAATTGCATCAAGTATAGTTCAATGGTACTGTACGAACTATGTACAACTTGTGCAATTCAAAAAGAAAAAGAAAAAGAAAAAACCTTTTTTTGGTTGAGTTTGGTGCGAGTTGGTATGGTGTTGATCGGCACCTTGGATGTTACCCTTTTGCAAAGATTGACCATGAACCCAAGTGTTATTTTTGTCACTATTATTCATGTCTTTGTTGTACATTTTTGTATTTGTTTTAAACCCTTAGTATATATGGATAGATCGAAATTTGTATA
The DNA here is from genome assembly GCF_003576645.1 of Ipomoea triloba. Classification (NCBI taxonomy): domain Eukaryota; kingdom Viridiplantae; phylum Streptophyta; class Magnoliopsida; order Solanales; family Convolvulaceae; genus Ipomoea; species Ipomoea triloba. The sequence goes on along the minus strand of NC_044923.1, from coordinate 3,295,973 downwards.
TAAATATATGGTTTTGGACGATGAATGTTGATTTTGTAATTATGTAATTTATTATTTGTGTTTAATTGATTCAAATTAGGGGTGTTTGTTCAGTTAATAACTTATAAAATGCTTTAACTATTAATTAATTGAATAGAACTCATATTTCTTCTAATCCAATAATTGATAAACATACAACCACAATGAACAAAACAAAATACAATTCTCACTTTAATTTTACAATTAAGAGTTATATGTCAATTACAAAACCCAAATTATTCACCAACTATATATATATATATATAATTTTTGTAGCCATTTTGTGTTTTAATTTAGTACTAAATATTTAATAGCCCCCAAAGTTTGTAACATTTACACTATTTTCTGGGTGGCGAAGTCCCAAAGTTAGGGACACGTCCCCTGTCGCCGGAGTCCCAAACCCACCGCCACAATCCACCACCTGACCAGGCCAGTTGTGCGGCGTTCCGGCCACCGGAGATAGGGGCGGCACGGCGGCGGTGTTACGAATCATCGTGATTTGGTTTCCCGAGGCGTACTGGGGCGCATAATTATTGATGATGTTGGTTCGTGAGGAGTCGTTTTCCGTCGCATTGAATTGGCATCTTTTTGTCGCTGCAGCCGACGGTAACGTTGTTGTCGGTTTTGTCGTCGTCGGCGAAGTTGTTGCAGTAATTTCCTTAGTGTTATTATTATCATCGTCACGCAGCATTGGTGTGTGTGCGTTTATTTCTTCTCCCCCTCCTTCTTCTTCTTTAGTTTCTTGTTCGTACATTTCTTCCACCATGGGTTTCCACAGCCTTACCCTAGCATTAATGAACCAATTTGAAACCTGCAGTAAATCAAACAACAATCCATCATCATTTATTGCTGTCTCATACTAGCTACTACTATATATATATATATAATCCAACAATGAAATAATCCATTTTAAAAATAAAAAAGAAAAATAGCTAATAGGCCGACTAGGCCAAGCCTAATCGGTGCTTAGGAGGCTTAGTCCGTGCCTAGCTGGTCGGCCACCTAGACCACTGATTATGGTAATATACTAGGCGGCCGGCCGGCGCCTAAACAGAATTTTTGCAGGGTAAAAATTCATCTTGTGACATTAGTTGGCAAAGGGTCACAATGAGTTAAATCAACCTATGTCATAGCTAATTGGCTCTAAGTAAGAAAAACAATAGATAGCTTTCATAAAGAGTCAAACTTGAAACTTTATTATGGTTACCAAATCGATCTAGTGTTAAGACTCAAACTCTACCAGAAAAGTTAGCTCGGGGTTTTAATCCTAATTGAAGTATCATTTCATAATCTCTTGTGGATTGACGTGGAGAAAGACACTTGTTTACAGGAAAGTTTGCGGTCACTGCTCAAAGTTGCCCTCTAAGTGAAACCTGCATTGTAACCTTAGCCAACAAAAGAACACAAGGAAGTAAACTAGTCTGTTTGCCTATAGCTGAATGACTCAAACTAAAAAGATTAATAGGCAACTTTTACATAGCGTCAAACTTAAAACTTCTTTGTAGTGGTTACCAAATCAACTGTCTACTCAAGCTTAATTAGGGAAACATACTATATTAATACTGCACTATTAAGACCCTAACTACACCACAAATTAAATTTAATACGTCCTTTGGATCCACGTGGGAGGAAGAGAGTATAGATAATAACATCTCTATTTGTAGAGAGAAAGAGTGAATCATCCCTGCCAAGAGATATGAAGCTATAAATGGGATTCATACAGAAAGATGTGAGAATTAATGGGCACCTGATTTTTAGACAGACCAGTCTGGCGAGACAACAAAACCTTGTCTGCTTCACTCGGATACCTGCACAAAACATCAACACCACATCACAAAACAATCCTTAATTTCCCCTTCCCCAAATCCCACAAAAACAAGATATACAGATACACAGATAGAAAGACTTACGGGTTAAGAAAATGCTCGAAAAGCCACGATCTCAAGACATTAACAGACCGCTCGGGAAGCCCTCTTTGCGGCCGCCACGGCTCAGAATCCAACACCATTCCCATCTGGTTCAAAGCTTTCTGTTGCCTCAGCTTCTGGTCTAGCACTTTCAGCCTCGGCGTTTCCCCTTTCGTTAACCCAAAACTCCCTGAAACGCCCAATTGCTTCTCCCCCAGAGCTCTATAAGTCTCCCGGAGCTGACTCACTATACTGTCCTTCAAACACCGGAAATGTCTCGACATCGCCGCCTGCGCAAACCCCATGTACGGCGCCGCCGCGCCGCATCCCATAACCGAATCGAACGAGCTCACAATCACCCGCATCTGCTCCCGGTAACGAACATACCGATCTTCAACCTGTGTTTTTTTCACTGTGATTAATGGGTTTTTAATTTGCAGAGTGATGGGGGTAATGATTTTTCATGCTTTTGATTAAACTAATGTTGGGATATATGTTAAAGATAATTGGAAAGACCCATGGTCCCCCATGGGAAGATAATGATGAAAGTGATGAGATTTATGCAGGAGATTAGCATAGTTTAATGTTAATCCGGTACGGATTAATGTTTGCTGATCAGGATCCTAGTAGGTTCCCAAACAACCTATAATGGGGGCATGTTCTTCCCCCACTCGACATGTACCCAACCTTACCTGCAACCTTCCAAGTCGGGACGACCAGAAAAGTTGCAGTTAAATCTGATGGTCTGTACTAGGTAAATCCCGACCATAATGAGGTAACCAACTTAAGTTGTCCATAACAAACTGGTTCAAACCAATACTATTGTCAGTTAAATTTGTAACATTGTTGTTACTGAGTCAACAATTTGATATGAAATTTTATAATTTGATGGCCTAGATTACTTGTCATGTTGATTATTTTAAAGATCATCCCAACTTTCTTTTGTTTGATTATCAAGTGTTTTTGTGTTTTTATAGTATATATATGTATAAAGAACTTTAATTTTGTCCTCTCTATGGGTAAAGTTTGTGTTCACATGATGGCATTATTGCTTTCATTTCAAAAGGAGGAGAATATATAATTAATCTAGTAAGGGGAAAGACTGAAAGAGCGGCGACTTGCCTCTTCAAGCATAGCTAACAGCTTGATTTTCTTTCTCTGAAACTCAGACCTTTCTGCACCTGATAACGGCGGCCGCTCAACCGGAGAGTCACCGGTTTCCGTGTCGCCGGAGCTAGGGTTTCCACTCCCACTCTTCTTCTTGACCCTCCCACCATTCTTGAAGTGAAACTCTCTTCCCAGGCAACAAAATTCTTGAAGCAACTCCTGGGCAGGCTTTAGGTACCTCGAGTGTCGTACCTGCATAATGTTCACCTCTTGACGTGACAGAATTTCCCCTTCAAGAAAATGAGTGCCCATAGGTAATAATTCTTGGTTAGGGTAGTAATTGTTGTTAATCCCTCCGTTTCTTGTCTGAAACTCCTCCATCTTCAATGACAATGAAAGCCCTTGATGAGCTTCCATGGTTATCATTGGACTAACAACTTGGAATCCTTGATGGATAAGGTTGGATTCCGGGGAGCTGGGTTTGACATGGATAAGATTCATCAATGGAAGCTGCAAAAATTGAAGTTAATTGTTGAGATTAACGAGAACAATAAACAATAACAATTGAAGAAAAGCAAATTTATATATATACAACCCTAATTTCCTAAAATTATCTATATCTTCCAGTCCATATTCCATACTGTTGATAATATATGTGCAATTCGACTATCAGTTTAGGCTTTTAGTTAAGGGGAAGCACATGTTTTCAACGTATGCCAAAGGTCATGGGTTCTATAAGAAAGTAATTGGCCTACACAACTATCAGTTTAAACTTTTAGTTTAGATGAAGCATATGCTTAATTACTCACTGCTTGGTTTAGTGAGAGTGGATCTTTGTGAGGCCATGATCTGCCGCCATAGCTGGAAGCTTGGATCTGCTCTTCTTCTAGAACTTGTGCGGCGGATTTCCGCCACGCAGACCGGTAGTTGTCGACCATCTCCACCAGCATTCCGCCGTGGGAGTGTGGCGGCGCGTCTCCTTCAAACCCCCCATGAATTCTCATCATCATCTCTCTGCAGGGATTATTGTAGAATTCTTGAGAGTAGCTTTCAGAAGACATGGAATTTTGCAGAATTGCAGAACCAAAAAACCTAGTTTTTCTCTGTGTGTTTTAGCAAGAACAGATCTCATCTATCTCCATAGCTTTCTGCACATGAATCTGCTCGTGGAAGCCATAAATAATGATCAAGAAAACATGAACCAGACAAGTGAGAAGACATGTGATAAAAGTTAAAGGTAAGAGAGTTTGAATAATTTGGAACCCTTTAATTCCTGTTTTCTTGAAGTTTTTGGTTGTGTTGATAAGAATTACCTGAGAGAGGAGAAAGCAGGTTAGCTGGAGATTGATATAGACATCATTTGATCATGGATAAACTAACAGCTTTCTGGGAATAGATAGAGAGTTTGATGATTGATCTTTCATTGAAAACTTTTCTCTCAATCAAACAAGAAACAAAGCCTGCAGGCAGCTTGGAGGATGGGATAATGAAAGGAGAGAACCTCATAAAGGGTCACTCTCAACTCCACTCTCCTTTATTTAATTCCATAATATCTTCTTCCTTTTCAATAATATTAATAAATCATAAATAAAAAATAAGGTACAAATCCATGGGTCGGATTCGAGCCCTGAGAATACAACTACAAACTCATGTCGGAGTGCTTTTTCACCCTAAATAAGGTAGTGAATATTAACTTCTTCTATTTTATCTTAGGGGTGCACAAAGTAAACTCCAAACCTATGTAATAACCTGCAAACCACACACTGGAGAGTTAATCCACATTAGAAAGACTGATTGTGACAGGATAGACAAATTAAAGAAGGTTCATGCATGCCAAGGTGAAAATTAAACTTTTTTTTAAACATGAGGGAATGTACTTGGTAACCTGCAAACTACACCAGAGAAGTTATCCACATTAAGAAGACCCTGTGCGACAAGCTCACCAAAGAGAGCGCTGATAAAAATCAAACTTGTGACTAAGTATGATAATTATGATTTATTACTCGACAATAAAGCATATGATATATGTCACAATTATATATTCATTATTTACTCCTAAATAGACAAGAAAAAAATTACTTTGAGAAGAAAAAAAGGTTTTAAATTTCTTGTATATATATCCATGTGGATATATATATATATATATATATAGAAGAATAGATAACCAATCATATCATAGTATGTTGTGAAATAAAGAGAAAACCAATTAAACTTAAAAATGTAATGCTGATCAATGGAAAGGGACAAGTCTGCAATTGTCGAAGCAAGCCATGAGGTTTTGTTCTTTGCAATTTGGAAGATACAACTGTGCAATTGCTGGGAGATGATGATAAAGTTAAGGTTATTTTCTTTGTGGGGGACTACACTAGTTTTGAAAAATTGATCTCAGAGGTCTATGGATCTCATTCTCACTGCTAACATTATCTACTTATCCATCAAATTCAAATTTTTGAGAAGAAATTATAGAATAATATATTCAAATTTCATTCTGTAAGACATTAATCTAGTAGATAAAAAGTTTTTTTAAAACTTACTTTTAGTAGCATGATAGGTTGTTCGAGTTTATGATTGGGTCCATAATATAGTACAACTCGAAAAACCTAATTTACAATGTTACCCATTTCATTTTCGACAAGTGGCACCAAGAAAATTTGCATAAATGTTATATTTTATTTTCTAGATATCCCATTAAACTAGACATATATATTGTACTGAAAATGCTTCTTACTCCTACAATTACCATTCTTTTTTTTTTTTAAATACTTATTTTCATGGATTACTAATGAATTGGCTGACCTTACCTCGCCTTAGTTAGAAATTTACGTATCCAATAAAAAGATGACACGTCAATGAGTGGCTAATAGAAACTAGGGAGTGGTAATTGTAGGGGTTTCTGCCATGAAAAAAAATGTATGTTTCTAAGATTGATAGTGCATATAAAAATGGATGCATATTCAACTTATTAATAAAGAAAAAGATAGTTCTATTATATTGCATGTAATCCCAAATTTTTAGTTTCTCACTTTTACTATGATAAGTTATTTCTATTATGTGAGTCTCAAGAAAAATGTATACATCAATAATTTGAAAGTGAAAGTATAACTTGAGAGCTCACATATTAATTTCCAATAATATATATATATATATATATATATATATATGCTCCTGTCATTTTCTAGTTTAATAACACGTCACTTTTATGTACGGTATCAAAGCATTATTTCCCATAATAAAACAAAACAAGAGTAATTAATTAGCTAGGGTTTCACAGGTGTTATACGTACAAAATTAAGGATATAATTATAATTATAATATAAAAATATAAATAAGGATGAATGATTCATATTGCCGCAGCCACACCCACTTTGCATTGTTATCAATTAAAAAATGTGTTACCAACAGGTCGTTATCTGTTAAAAAAAAAAAAAAAAAAGGCGTTATCTAATGATAACCAAAAAAATAAAAATAAAAATAAAAATAAAAAGAATTACCAAATAAGTGAACCATAATTCTTATACTAAAATGTTATAAGTTTGACTATTTTTAATATTCTCTTGGTCGAATTTAGTGCACATAGTCTTCTTAGTGTGCAGAAACGAAGTTTATTTTGAGTAATTTCTCAAATAGTGATGACAAATTTTCCTTTAGTATGATGGATAAAAAAACCCTAAATATTCATTTCCAAAACACACTCTTAATTATTATATATTAACCTAATATAATATTATTAGTGAAGTGTGAAACCTAATTCTTTAGTAGCTAGATAGGTCGGAGCCTTACTTTAATACCTTTTGAGACCATTAAAGCCCCGATTCCCTTTTTATATTCTTACAAATTGTTAGTTTTATTGAACTTTATCCCACATAATTAAACTATAAATCTTGTGACAAACTAAATTTCAGGAATTGAATCTATGTCCTCTCCTTCTTTCTTTCCAATATTTGTACAATTGTACATATTAAAAATGAATATTTTCTTCAAATCAGTTGCCTACTTTAATGAAGACGCACACAAAAGAGATAACAAATTCAAAGAATTGTAAAGATAATGAAAACTACTCTATTATTTTAGTCGGGTTGAGAATAGAGATGGGGGGCATGCATGCTCCTCACCCCGCCTTCACCTACCCCCATTATATTTGAATAAATAAGTAATATATATATATATATATATATATATATATATATATATATATATATATACACACACACAATCATATTCTTTTTAGGTCCTATTATTCTATTAGTTGTTATTTTTAAGGTGTTAGTAATGACAATGGAATTCAAAATTAAATCAGAAAGATGGAGAAATATTGTGAAAGAAGGAATGAAGGGATTATATTTTTATTTTTATGATTTTTTCTTTTCCATAATTGGGGACTCCACATCCTCGAATAATCCCTGCGCAAACAGGTCAAGATGACAAAGGAATTTCTTTCGAACTCTTTCCCCAACTTGGATGAGGTTGGGGTGGGAATGGGGGGAGAGGACAACTGAGATATCCTACATATATATTTCTCGTCTTTTGACCATCTCAAGTACATATTAAATACGAATTATTAGTTTATTACATTCATTAACTCGACTTATATAACTTTTAAGCAATAATCAATACAGTAGTTACAAAATGTCACATGAAAACATACGTAACACTTAACCAGTACCCAATGATGCTGCTAGTAATAAATCCAAGTATATATGATAATAAAGTTTAAGATCATTGAGCAAATTATTTTGAGAACCCTCCTAAAGACTCATGTTGAGGCCCTTGCAAATGATAAATACAGAATACACAGCTAAGTGCTAACGAAAGGACCTCGTCAAGAAGACAGTGTGAATTTTGGAGAAGAAGACAATCCAAGTGAGATACAGACTATGAGAGTGAATCAATCTTTAGATACTGAAAATTTGATAAATATTTATTTATTTTTATTTTTTATTAGAGATCATCTAAATGATCCTAAAAAATAAAAGCCTAAATCTCTTCCAAGATAGTATCTGTTATATACTTTACTTCAAAAAATCTAAACCCCACTACTGTCAAACCCATGACCTTTGACATGGCTCTGATACCAAATTTAAGCATGTGCTCCATTTCAACTAAAAACATAAGCTGATAGTTGGACTACACATATTATATTTATGCTCACAACCTAGCAACCAGTTTGAAGTTTAATATATAAAAACTCTAAATTATATAAAAACTCTGAATTATTTTGTGTGATTATTACACAATCAAATATCGAAGAGGTAAGAGCAGTTTGGAGAAGACAATAATCAAGTTGAAGGGGAGTGAGGGAGAAATTAGTGGAAAGAGGCAAGTGGGACAAGAACCACTAAGCAACCATGGAAAAGGGCAAAAGGAAAAGGTAACAAGAAAAAGGAATTAATGATGATTTTTGATATAGAGTGGGAATGGAGGACTTCCCACACCTCCTTTACATTTTACATTTTTTTTCTTTATACATTATTAATTAGTGAGGGAATTAATAAAGCTAACTCAAATTAATTATCTGAAAATGACTACGAATAATTTATTATTAAATTATATCCTAATTTAGTTTGTCAGTAATTTTGTGGTCCAGTGGTACCAAATTTTTTTTTTATATGGGAGGGTGTGGGCTCAAACCCTAGTGAAAGAGGGTGGAGGCCACAATAGATCAGAGTAGGTACGTAACCATTATTAGGAATGTGTGATTAGCATTCTCACTTCAAAACTTCTCAACCAATCATCCCCACAAATACACACAATTTCACATGCAATTACAAGAATTGATTACATGCATGTGTGTTATTAAATGCACATTGGCCAACTATAGCTCATTTGGTCTAGTTGGTAGGCTTTTATCTTAACTCAAAAACTAAGAATTGAATTCAATAAAGATAAGAATTGAAGTTCGAAGTTTTAATCACAAACCTACCAAAGCTCTTTGTTGAAGTTGAAGGCATTCATCACTTATTCATCACTTATAATTTAGTCCCTATAAGTGATAATTTAGTCACCATTCATGCATCCACTTTCGCCAATCACATGCCACCATGTATAAACAAGATTAGTCCCTATGTATAGAGGTGTAGTGCAATTGTTATATAATGGACCAGGTTTCACCTTGCATTGTTGATCTTGGTCCAAAAATTATGTGCATGCAGTTAATATATTGTGTGTCTTCATATTATATACCTTCGATTTATTTATTGTGATTTAATTTGTTAACGGTAGAGACATAATTTGAATATAGTTTTTAATCATTTTTTTTTTGAGAATATATAGTTTTTAATCATGGTGCATGTAATTTGACATCCTAGTGTACTGTGATTGGGAAATCATGGAATCATTATTCTATGGACCACAACTGTGTGGACGACAAATAAAAAGTACATTATTTGAGTACTAGAAATACATTATTTTGTATATTATTAAATAATGTACATTTAGGAATCAAGACACAAATAAGTACTTTTAGTATATTAAAAATGTATCTTGTATTCAAGGATAATATATTATTTAAATACTGAAAGTACATTATTTTATATAATGTACATTCAGTATACAAATAATGTAATTTTTATGGTTCACATAAAAATTTGCCAAAATCATGGGGTTAGATCCATTTTTATTTTTATTTTTCTATTTTCCACATACTAGGGTGGCCAACAAATGGGTCAGTAGTTATGCCGTGGACCTGGTCTAATACGATGCTATTTCACAATTTTTTTAAAAATAAAAAATAAAAATTAACTGCGTTAACGACTTCTCATCGCAACAGAACACAAACTCTATATTTACAGACCCTATACTTCACATTCACAATTTGAAAACTCCACATTCACACATTACAGGGCTATATGTTTAGTAACTATATTATCACTGTTATGCATTCACACATTCAAAACTCTATATTCACATGTCCTATACTCCATGTTCACAACTTGGGAACTCCACATTCACACATTACACGGCTACAAGTTGCTAGAACTCTGTTAACTCTACTACAAATCCACACATTCATAACTCTACATGCACAAATTCTATACTCCATATTCACAATTTGAAACCTCCATATTCACACATTTCAGGACTATATGTTTAGTAATTTTTTTTTTAAACAGTGAAACAGCGTCGTATTGGACCCAGATCTACCTTGCCACGGCATAATTTGCGTAAATGGGTCTTGCCAACATAACTCAATAAGGAATATAAGAATGATTTATTTTGAATTAAATTTTCGGGCCCATACCGAAAAGAACTTTTAGCCCACAAAGGATTGTAAGAATTCTAAGAAATAAGAATGCCATCCTCCACGAAGTAATATTATTTTTATTGGTTGAACACTAATTTTAATATAATGGCCTGTAAATGGTTGTTGGTTGTTTGGGTTATAAGATATGATTTGTTAATAACATTACCTGATTGTAAAAAGTTGTTTGATAGATTAGCTGTTAGCTGATAGCTGTTTGGTATAATTTTTTTTCTTCAAAAAGCTAATTGAAAATGCTGCTTTGAGTAGCCTTTTGAATTTTAGTATTTTAGAGTTACAAAAAGCTTATTAACCAAACAACTAATAGTGATCAAATAAGCCAAAATTGACTGATAGGCTGATTATTTACCAAACAGGGCCAATATCAAAATAGACAATGCTAGATACCCCTATATTCGTACATTACCCACTCACAAGCTTGTCACTTCTTGATGTGACAAGTTTTAATTGATTGAGATTTAAAATAAAAAAGAAAAACAAGAAAAATAAATCTATTAAAAGTTGCCCGAGTGGAAAGTTTGTGAGTGGCATATGTATAGGTAATTGGGTAAATAACATTTTTCATATCAAAATTCAAAATAGGCAAAAGGTTCGGAAAACTCTTGAAATTTTGTATGTCGTTTTCATGCTATTTTATCCCCTTAATTTTACCTCTTAACATGATGTGATAATAAAAAGTTTTTATTCATTAGTTATTGTGAATTTGTCTATTCTTTTTTTTTTAATCTATATATTAGTCAAATATAAAAGAAACTAATCGAATAATGTCAAGTAAAGAGATGAAAATTAGGAGGCAAAACCAAAAGAAAAATGTAGTATTACTCTTCTTTTTGTTTTTTTTTTGCTATACATCCTCATTTACTTTATTTGTTGGTACGTAATTACCTTCTTAAGTTGCTTATTAGTCCCTTCAGTTTGAGCTATTTTTTTTTTTGAAGATAAACGTAGCTATTCCATTAATTCATAACATAAAACGTTTACATCAACGGGCAATGAAATGGTAAACCATTCCTTACAGTCAGACATAGAAACAACTTTTCTAACTATGCTATAGAAAACTTGAATCGCAGACTAATTTATTACTTATTAGTTATAGACAATATAGACTAATTTACTTCATTATGAGTCTTTGCTCACTAGATCATAAGACTGACTTTACTAAAAACACATATTTAAGTAATTACCTTCTTCATGTAAGTGTACAACTTTTTGTCTTTCTCATCCTTCTCAGAAATGTTGTATTGTGTGTTGAATGAATGCAATAAATTTTCTTTCCTTTTTAGATTTCATTACCTCCAATCAATAATTATTATCTTCGGTTTGGTTGGTGAAATATTACTCTTGACGACGAGTGCAATCCAACACCATATGACCAGCAGTGGCAGTAATTAAGCAAGCAAAGGCAATGGAGCTGTCACCACGTTGAAAACGATATACGCACCGGCGGCACGTAAGGCATAGCTAATTTGCACTGAAAGAGTGAAAGTAACGGCGTACGGCGTTACGGACATCCTCCATGCTCCAACTTGCAAATTTATAATAATAAATTTTTACATATTAATCAAATCAAATCAAAGCTCAAAACGCGTTTGAACTTTTGACTTCACCCATTTCTTTCTCTCTTTTAATTTCTGACAGCATTCCACGTTTCTGTCAATGCGATGGTATTGGGTCACAACTCGACTAGTTAGACACTTTAAAATAAGTTTATAAGCTAAGTTTTATTTTGTTAGCAGTCACAAATTATAGGGTTTGAATTTTACTAATGTCAAAAATAAAGGTATGAATTTAATATTGTTATGAGCATGAGTGTAAAAGTATTTAGTGACAGGTAGATCAATTGAGACACATTTCGTAATTTATCTTATCCACTAGTTCTAATGACAGAAGCCGTGAGGGCCTTAAGTTTGCAGTAAAAACTAAAAATCATTACTAAGGCTAAAGTCAAGATAGAATCACATTATCAAAATTGGGGTTAACTAGATTTTAATGCATTCGTAAATGTACAAATAAATTTCCTCTAACTATAAATAATTTCTCCCGTTAATAAACTTAATCCAAATTTTTCCGTTTAGGTTTAGTTTTTTATTTTCTCTATTTCGATCTCTTTGAGATTTTCAACTTTAAATGTATCAAAAAAATTATAAAATATGGTACCATAAAATGTTTTAAATTATATTATACTAAAAAAAAAAACTCGATCTAAATCTACTAAATAACAAAAAATAATCGACTTGGAAATGCCATTTGCAATATTAATTTGTTTTTTGTTGACTGAATTGAATCCAGAGCACGTTCTACGTACATCAGATTGGCATGCATTACACACTTTCCAAACAAATTAAAATACTTAGAGCGTTACAGCTTAACGCCTGCACCCGCGACCAAAATCAAGGAAATTATTATTTACTAAAATTAAGAGAAGAAAGCAGAATTCTAGTATCAGAATGTCACGATTTAAGATTTTGTTAACATCTTCTTGATTGATTCCGTCACACAAAATTTTCTTAGCGTTGTTTATTTATTATGTGTGATTTGTAAGCTATTACAAAGGAGTGAAATTTATTCAATGTACACGCTCAAGTAGTATATATGTAGATGAATATTTTATCGTCATAAACAAATAGAGGAAGAAAATGACAGTTTTTGATTTATTATAAGAAAAATTGAGGTATTGATATGAAATGTTGAATTTATATGAATTAAGTATTGTGACAAAGTTGTACTCTCTTACTCAATATAATTATACGACCCAAAATGGCTAAATCCCACCACTTAATATACAACCTAATCCAAGCTAAATAACTAAGGAATGAAAGGAGTATCTCACTATTCCCACTACCTAATCCTAATCATTACTACGACGGAGTACTTATCAAGTAAACATATATTTAAGAAAAATGATTTTTCATCCTCAAGGCAGCTTAATTGGTTATAGGGGTTAAGTTTAAAAAGAAATTAAAGTCCGGGGATTGAGTCTCACAAGTAATAATGGGGACCTCCTTGTGCAGTCTAGGCTCTGTGTTCTGTGCAATCTAGTCTCTGTGTTCAGCTATGGTAAACAATGAGGGCCTCCTTGTGTACTCTAGGCGCTCTGTGTTCATCTACGATATATTACCATGCCGACGTTGAGTGGGGGCTTCCTTGTGCAGTTTAGTCTGTGTGTTTATAGCTATCTTACATGTAAGTTATAAACTCAATTATATTCTTGTATACTATACGTTAGTATTCTTATTAGGGGTGAGATTAATCCAACCAAGTCTTGGTCGGGTTTCATTCAAAACAATTATTATGTGAACAATTTTTTAAGCTTGTGATGGGACCTATCAATTCACCAATGAAAAACAAAAAGAAATATATTTAATAAAAATGATTTTCTATCCCGAAAGAGGTAACCAAGTTGGTGGAACATGATTCTCATATATGAATGTCACTCTTTTAATCGAGCTCGTGGCAAAAAAGGTCTTTCTAGTGCGACTTACCTCTTCTATGTTATTTGTGAACTATTACACAAAAGTGAAATTTAATTTGGCCAATACACACCATTGAGTAGTGGGTGTAGATTTATCGTCACCAAAAAATAAAAAAGAAAACTGATTTTCTTTATGAGTAATATTGCATTTCATTTATGAAAATTATAATCTTTATGTTTTTATTAATACATTTGATTTTTTTCTCTTTTTGCAAACTACGTTGATATTATTATATGTGGGTTAAGACTAATTCAATCGAGTCTTTGTCGTGCCCCATTTAGAACAGTTATTGTGTCAATTTTTCTTAACTCATGGCAGCACCGATAAATTCACATGTAACCGCTAATGAATAAAAAAATCTTATTAAATCTTATAGATAATGTTACACACATCTAAATACTAAAGAGTGAACTACTATCTAACATCCCAGGACCCCGACTAGGGCATTATTTATAGGTAGTAAAAATAAAAAAAAAATTATTTATTTTCATTAGTTATTCGTAAATTAGTTAAGCATCCTTACAATAATCAAATCCAGCAAAAAAAAATCAAATATAATAATGGCACGCCATTGATAACACTGTAGAAGAATTCTTGCAAGTCAACTTAGCATAGATTGTCCCAAACTTGACTAATGATATTGATTTAAAAAATAAAAACTAAAATAAAATTAAAGAAAAGGACAAATGAGAAAAGAAAAAAAGGAAAAAAAGTCAAAGTGACAGTGTTATATCGCTGGCATTGGACCATGACTTGCAAAATTATTATAATTGGAATTTCTCCAAAGATAATTATGGTGGTTAAGGATAATAAACCTATGGAGCTTAATTGGAATATATCTTCAAAGATTATGGTTAAGAATAATATACATATGGATGGATGGAATCTTAGCATATTTTAAATATTTATGTCATAAATCATGTCTTCACCTAATAAATTTCAATCAATATTAATGTACCCCTCCAAATAGGACATGCAGTGTTTAAATTGTTGTTAAATCAATCAAGATCTGCGTAATAGCAAGAGAGAACTTGATACAAAAATTATTTTTGGCACATTGCAAGTTCATTTTTAGTATATATGTTACATGTTATTTTCGACTTGTAGTACACTAAAAATGAATATGTATCGAAATATAGTGAATCTACTAAAAATAAGTATGTAATATACTAAATATGAACTTGCAATTAGTATTCTAAAAATAAACTTTTATTATGGTTTATATTACAAGGTGGACCATGGAATGCATGATATAATTTTTCACCGAGCAATGGCCCTGTTTTGTAATATACTAATATAGTTAGCTTATCAATTACTTTTGACTTATTTGACCACTATTAGCTATTTGACTTGGTTAAACAATCAATATGGATGTTTGATTAATTAGTTTTTTGTAACAGCTTATTGTTCCAAAATGTTAAAATTCAAAAAGTTGCCCAAAGCAAATTTTTCAATCAACTTTTTGAGAAAATTATTTTACATGTAATCAGCTATCAACTAACAAATAATCTAGCAAACACTTTTCTACCATCACCTAATGCTATCAACTGTTAAAACTCATTAATCTAATCAACTAACTGCTATCCGCTAATAACTATTTACCAAATATCTCTAATATAAATTTGACTAAAACTCCATTTGTGGGCAATAAGAGCTGGCGGAAATACGGAGTATATTTTAGAATGCGCGGTTTAACATCCCAATCATAGTTTCTTATAAGTTTTAATTTTAAAATTAAAAAAAATTAATAGAAAAAAGTATGCAAAGACAGAGAAAGGAATTGTAGCAAAATATTGGATACCAAACTTTATTAAATTTGGTGAAAAAAGGCATAAATCAGCTGGCAATTTGCCTGCCACTTTTTTTCTTTCTCATTATATTATTTCTTTTTGTTTAATTTACAAAATAATAATACAAAAAGAAAAATATCCCAATATCCTGTTCATTTCTGAAAATTAACTCTCCTGTACAAAAGAGTTAAATCCATTTTTAGTCCTACATTTATTATGCGTTGGACACATTTAGTCCGCTTTTATTAATTTTGCCAAGTTTTGCCCAGACTTAATAAATGTTGGACAAGTTTAGTCCACCGTCCAAATTGATGTTAAGTCTCCGTGAAGTAGAAGGGTATTTCTATCTTTTCCGGTGATCTTTCAAATTTGTGTTGACCGGGTGATTGCCGCATGCGTTCACAGGTTCAAATTAGAATTAAGACATGTGGCTCTAAAACCAGAATTACCTCCATGATTATGCAAAGTCAAAGATACAGACATACAATACTATCATTAGCTAAAATACTGGAACTGTGAATATTTTTGAAGCCACGCCAATTGTATTATGCACATTAGAAGAGTTAGACGAGACCACGTATACCTGGGATGGACCTTGAAGCAGATCAGAACCATGAGCCAAGGTATTTGTCGACTTGGTCTTTTGCGCTTATGATTCGGTCTGGACAGACGCATGGAGTCACCGGATTCACTACCGACGGCACAGTACCACCAGCACGATGTTGTTGCCCATCCATTACCTGGGAAGATATCTCCGCCATGGCGATTGACCCAACCAAAGCCGAGGAGACACCACTGCCAGTCTTAGCGACATCCACCAAACTGTCTCGCTGGTCAACATGTCGTGGAGAACAATCTCCAACCAACGGAAGCTCATCGCCACCTACAATGATGGTGGCCCTGCTACCATCCATCTCTTTGTTCATCGCCTCCATAGGATCCGTCAGCGATATGATCATCAGGGAGGGACAGGGACCGCCGCGATGACACAAACCCAATCGTACCTTCCAATCTTCGATCGATCGGCTACCGATGAAAACTGCGAAGTTTAGTGAGAAGTCTCCAAAACGTCGGGTCTTTGGCTTTCTGGACGGCGATCAACGTGCGACCTTCGGATCAAGGCTTGGGAAGGCCTAATAAGCTGATCGCTAGCCTCCAGACTCGTAATCACCTCCGGCGATAGGATGTAGCCTGCGCAACGCAAAACCTCCACATACTGTCGACCCATCTGATCGTCGATCACCGGAGTATGAACTGATGGTGAAAAAAGGACTAAATGTGTTCTTCATTTGACAAAAAAAACATTGAAATGACAAAAATGTCCTTCAATTTGACGGAGACTTAACACCAATTTAGACGGTGGACTAAAATTGTCCAACATTTATTAAATCTGGATAAAATGTGACAAAATTAATAAAAACGGACTAAATGTGTCCAACACACAATAAATGTAGGACAAAAAATGGATTTAACTCTGTACAAAACATACATCATTCAGGAAAATTCCAAAAAAAAAAAAAAAAAAAGGAATTACTTTTTATCCTCATTACAGCAGTAATAATATGAATTTTGTATTCACCCTTTTTTATTTTTATTTTTTTTCACTTTATTTTCCTAATTTGAATTTCAAAAACTCCTCAAAACTTCTTCATCTTTACAGTACTGAAACGAATTTTTGAGACTCAAAGTTAACTAACGGCGTTATAGTGGAACTTTCCGTCTCCGGCGTCTCTGTTTTTCAAGAAAATTCAAGAATCGAAAGAAAATTGCGGCTTTAAGAGATCATAAGGAGCCCAGAGAGCATCCAACGGGCATGGCCGACTAGCATCCAATCTCACCCATGGCTTCCCTTTCCCGCTCCAATGCAATAGGCTCACCGGACCCGGATGGAGATCCCGGCAGAGCCCGCGAAAGTTGTCCCCGCCGAGCCCGTGTTGGTTCCACCGATGATCCACCGGCGCAATTTTTCCGGCGAAGACTAGGAGGAAAGGCGGCAAGGAACCCAGTTCGTAAATTCTCATTCTTTTCTGGAGTTCCATCCATTCTTCGATCTTGGTCGTGAAATCCCCTGTTCTCCACCGGTCAAGATCGATCACCATAACGCCGGTGTTGAAATAGCACGGCCGGCGGTTCGCGAAGGTTAAGGAGAGTGAAGGGTTTGACCAGAATGTCGGGGTGAAATAGGCCGTGAAATTCGCGTTGCAGTATTCCGGCGCGGCGAGCACGGCGGCGCCGCCGAGCGGCGTGGCGGCAAGTTTGGCGATGTCGTCGACGAGGACGAGGTCGGAGTCGAGGTACACCACGCGCCGCACGCAGAGCGGGAGGATGTTGGCCAAGTAGCTACGCGCGTAGTTGAGAGGGCAGTCGAGGGCGGAGCGGATGGAGGTGGAGATTAGCCCCGCCACGGTGGAGTCGTCGAAACGGTAAACCTGAAACTTCAGGTACGGGAACGACGCGCGGATGGTGGCGCGTAGCCGCGACGCGTTCGCGGAGGCGGAGGCGACGAAGTGGAACACGGCGTTTTGGGGACACGAGGAGTGTTGGAGCGTGGAGAGGATGGCCGCCATTGATCCGCGAATGTAGGCGGCGTCGAGGGTCATCGCCACGTGGACTGCGTCATCGGAGCATATGTAGTAGCTGTCTTCATCGGTGGCGCCGTTTATGGAAGGGCATTCTTGGGAATTGTAATACTCCGGCGCCTCCCTGAACTGCTCCGATATCGGAAGCGTGGCAGATTCGACGGCGGCGATGAAATGCAAAGCCAAGAAAAGAAGAAGAAGAAAGGTTAAGAGTGATTCTTGAATAGCCTTCATGTGGGAAAGTTTGTAATTCGATGTAGAGAGAAAACTGAGAATTTATTTGTTCTTTGATTGGTGGGGTGAGGGGGGGGGGGGTAGTTTGAGTATGAAGTTGTAGACACGGTTTGGGCATTCGGGGAATAATAAAGAAAAGGTATATGAGACCATAGTCGGTCCATTCAGCCTGTTGAAAGAGAGTTTTAAGTGCAGTTGTTCATTCATTAAATCACGACGAGTTTAATCAAGAGATTAAGAGAAAAAGTATTAATAAAATTAAATTTATGATCTATGAATACGAACAATATTTTCAGAACAAATGGTGAAAATTTTACTCTGTAAGAGTCCATACAACATGTTAGCAGTATGGAATACTAATGTTTTATGAAAGAAAAGAATATCTTTTAGGTTACAATTTATTACAAATATTTCACATTATGGCATGCCTACTAAAAGCCATTGCAAGGGTTGTGTTTCTGGCGAAAATAATTTGAATTGTTTAAAAAAAGAATGAATTGACCGGTACTGAAAGAGTTTTTCATATATAAATTAAAATATAATATCAAATTCAATTTAAACTAATATAGTTAAGTGTTTAATTGAGGAGTGCTTAAAATAAATTTATGTTTTAGACTATTTACCTATGGAGAACATTTCCTACCACCTCTACCAAATTTCTAATCAAAGTTTCATTTCATTATGGTGCAATATCTACATAATTAAAAGTAATTGGAAAGTATCATGCAATAATAATGTCTATCAATTACATATATACATAGTTTCTATATTGTTCTTTGTCGTACCATATATTTGATTTGATATCATAAATTTCTAAATCATTCCATAATGCTATGCAATATCACATTGTAATTATAAAAACGCATTTCTTTTCATCAAAAAAAATAAAAAATTCCTTACCTCAACTCCTCAAGGATTATAACACACCCAACTCGACTAGATTTGAGAATGGTGAATCATATGGTAATTTAGTGACCCATTAAGTGAAAAGATCAATGCTCAGCGTCCACAATGAGCTACCTCACAAGATGGTGAAATTTTCATACTACGATTGTCAGGGCTTGATCCTACGTCCTTGAACTACCCATGCGGGTTTTATATTAACCAATTGGTGTAATGAACTCTGGATCGACAAACATGATTCTTGTATCATAATATAAAAAAAAAATTATTCTTGCCAATGCTCTTTCTTTCGAACTCGTCACACAATATTTTCCTAGTGCAGTTTACCTTTCATATATGATTTGTATGCTATTTCACATAACAATGGTTTACCCAAAACACAACTATATATATATACCCTTATGCAGTAATTATAAATTTTTATCGAATATAAATTGTATTCTTGTAATAAATTATTAATTTTCTCATAAATCAAAGAAAGGTGACAAATGAACTAACAAATTGGTAGCTTGGCATGGCAGGAACCGTCAAAACCATTTCATCTTCTAGACTTAGATTGTTTTTTCTATTCGAGTTAAATGCCACAAAAAAAAAAAAAAAAAAAAAAAACTAAAAACATGGTAGGAAGAATTGTCAAACAATTGAACACTCACCCATCAATATTGACGTAATACCGTCGGTGAAAAACATGGTATAGCGACCAAACTTCCTTGCAAGTCTTCTTCTTCCAAAGGGTAGAAGAAAAGGCATATCATATCAATGCATTCTTAATCTCTAAGAATTTGAAATTTGCTACTTCCTAGGAATCATTAATTTGGTGTATATGTAAACTAATCAGTGGACAAACTTTATCGTGGGTATGCAATTATAAATATATTCATATATTTTATATATACACACACAGGTGTTATCAAGATTCACAATAATATTGCATTATTTGCAAACTTTAAGGGACAAGCAGACATGGCTAAGTGGAGGATGGCAAAGTGACAAAGAGGGCATGTACATATGTGAATTTGTGCATCCAAGCAGAAATGATGATATGTTCTTGCAAATTAAATCACCATAGTCTAATGATAGGGCTGCATTGAATATGGAGAAATAAAACTACCTTAGGATTACATCTTATCTGATTAGTGTTATCTAAAAATAAACAAAGAAAAAAGTTGATTTAATCAATAAATAGTAAACAGAATAAGTAAAATGGTAAAAAAAAAATGTAGTATAACATACCGAAAAATTTTAAACTTACAAAAAATCTAAAAATTATCATTCCTATAATCCTATCCCTTCTAGCACGTACTCCACAAGAGTCAAGACCACAAGTACAAAGGACATTACACATTAAAACTCAAAGTTGAGTTGGGTGTATATAGGCTGAAATGCAGTCAAATATGTACTCTATTATGCCTATTTTTTCTTCCTATGTCAGACACGGAATTTTCAATTTTGGGACCACGTTTGCAGACCAAAAAAAGAAATTTTAAATTTTAAAATAAGAAAAGTTTTACCCTTCTTAATATTTTCTCTCCTAATTTCTCTTCATGAACATGTCTTTTAAGTTTTAATTTTTAGGTATTTAGGTATCATGCATTGATTGACCCTACCTAATTTTAATGAAAATGACTGGCATGGACAACTCAGTTGGTCATACGGATGACGTTTAGGAAGAAAGACCAGAGATCGAGTCTCACTAGTGACAGTGTGGGAGCAACCTCTCAAAGTGAAGGGCTCCTTGTGCGCAGCAAATAAATATCTAGCCACTGTGTTCAATTGAGTTACTATTAATTACATTCTCTTGCCAAAGACGTTGTAGTTTAGTGGCACCTGATTTACACTCCCACATGGAGGGGAGTGGGTTTGAGCCTCACATTCTCAAAATCTCACATTAAATTCTTAGATGTAATCAAATTACGAGCAATTTTTTTTTAAAAAGGGTTGAATAGCATTACTTTTATAATAATAATAATAATAATAATAATCCCAACGTGCAAATCATTGTATGTACGATGTGGATGATGCTAGGAAGTTTCAAATGTTCACACACACACTCTTTCTTCAATGTTCATCACATCACAATAATAAATTCACTGGCGATGCAAAGAAATGAAATGAATGTTTAAATTGACTTCCGATAAGGCGTCTTATCATTACTTGCACGTACTACATTCGAATTTGTGACGGTGGATAAAAAGTCATTTTACAAAATATTGGAACAATTTTTAATCTTTCTGACTACATTTTCATTTACGAAAGTGGACAGAAATTTAAAATTGAAGGAGAGTAAAATATGAATTTAAAAAAAAAAGAAATAATAGCAAATGGATAAAAGTTTTAGACTACTAATGGAAAAAAAAAAAATTTGTGTGAAGTAGAAAATTGTCGATTCATCTTTAGGTGACAAAAATTACTGTTTATTTTAATAGGTGGACCTACCAACATTACCGATTCATTATTTTCCAAACCCCAATTGGTGGATATTGGATAGCAAAGTAAATATAATGCATAGTGCAATGCTGAGATTCATCGACCATTATATTAGATATTTAGATCAATTTATAGCAAAATAATAATGTAAAACTTGGATAATTTACTAGGCACAATCTAGTAATCTACAATTGAATATAATCCCCAAGCAAAAATATAACAATGCACCTTAAACCTGTCATAACAAGGTAGCAAGAATTGCAAAAGCTCACTTTAATGGAAGACTATAAAAGCTCAATTAACAGTACTTGAATTGATATGATAGGTTGTCATCTACTGATAATTGCGGTGGGAGCAACCTTGTGGTGATGAACAACTATCATGGAACTAGAAATCATGCATGGCTCACACGACTAGCTCAATTAGTACTTAGGTAGTAGATTGAGGGTTTGAGCTGAGTCTGAACAGTCTTAGAGTACGTAAAAGTTTCATCCAATATGATGGCCGATCTCCTTGTGAGCAGCAGAAATTGGTCCTCCCACCTAAAAGGTCGTTGAGTCATCGTGATTTATCTTTCTGCAATCTTATAAAAGCCTAGAACTGGGGTGAGGGACGTCGCCTTTTAAGCTAGGGTGTGAAATCATGCATGATATGGGAAACCTATTTAGCACTTAGTATAGCTATTTAGCACTTAGTATAGCTAATCATCAATGTAGTTGCTGGCATGAAGAGACAATTAAGCAGCCCATGTGCCCACAGCACATTCTGGCTTCCAGGAATTCTGGGTCCTCAACTAACAAAGTAGTCTTACATATAGGACCATGTTTGTATGTTGTCATATGGGGAAAACTCCCCAAAACTAAATTTGTTACTCCACCAAGGCTTGTGCATATAGGATTCTTTATTTAAAAAAAAAAAAAAGTAGATTTAAAAAAATAGAAAAAGAAAGAAAACGGCTAACTTTATCATCATGCAAAAAAAAAACCATGGGGGTTAAAAAGCCGCTACATACACTCAAACATGGAAAGAGATTCTCGACAATGGACAACTCCATTCGTAGACCGTTTGACAAAAGTGACATTCACGTTTGATAATTAGAGAAGAACACATTAAATTTTATTATAAAAAATCTTATACTTATACCACTAAACTTCAGGCCGGGCCATGCTCAACTGCTCAATCATAAATTTTTGGCAGCACATGTCTACAGGTTATCATGTTGATCCTAAGTTCCTAATAACACATTTTATTGGGCCGGGTTTGTCTCAATAGAAACCTCGAGCCTTAAAACAGATTACTATGATCCATAAGCCCAATATGGTGGGCTAACATCGGCAAAGTTTGTTTATTCCCATGATAGCCCAACTTAGGTTGTATTACTTGAAATCTAGCAAATCTTATTTTGAAGAACTCTAGCAAAACATTGTTATCTTCATACAATGAAAATAATATATGAACTCCCAGAGTCAAATCACATGTCACAATTCTACGCATTAATAAAACAGAAATAGAATAATAAAAAAATGTGGCATACTCTTTTATTTTTTTGGATAAATTAAAATATGTAGTGTAAACTAAGAGTAAATAATGAAGTAGAAATTAACAATACATGTAATATTACTCTTCATAAAAATTTTAAGAGGGCGTTTGGTACCTTTTCAGAAAAATAACTTTTGAATTTTCAAACGGACACTAAATCTAATTAATAAGCTAGGTTGTTTATAGCATGCCAATCCAAGAAGATGGATGGCTTGACAAAAAGAATGGGCGGTGTAGGGTTAGTTGTGTGAGTTGGATCAACCAACTTTACTTCACCCAAAGAGAGATGATACGAGGAAATAAAGAGAACATACAGTTAGGTTGATTCTCATCAACCTCACCTTAAACACAATATCAACAGTCTTTCAGAATTTCAGATTGGTTAATCAGACATGTAATAAACCATCAACCTTTCTTTGCCTAACATTCTTTGCGTGTATTAGGTTTCTTTGTCTCCCATTTAATCCACCAGCTTGTAAACTCCTATTCTTTTTTGGCGATGATGGAAATTTACAGCCACTATATGAAGGTGTGTGTTGAATAAATTTCGATCGGATATAATAACTCGCAAATTACACATGAAAGGAAAATTGAACTAGAAAGAACTGTGCGACAGACTAGACTAGACCAAGACGAACCCACCCCTCCCATGTGGCGGGTGCAACCGGGTGCCACTAGACTACAACGTCTTTGGCAGATTGCCAAAACTTAAGATTTCTAATTAAAAATTCTATTTTCGACTACTTTAAAGACATGAAAAATCTTCGTCGTTATTTTCAATTAAGAGCCTAATTACCAAACGACATTACATGAAGTTTGTCCCAATATTATAAATAAACCTTTTAAAACCTAACAAATACATACAACTTCTTATCTTGACACCAAACAAGCTTTCCATTTTGATCATCAAACAAGAAGAAAAAGTATCCTCTTTGAACTTCACCTTAACAATGTTTAATTAGGTGGACTAATGATAATAAAGTCAGCTCCAAATGCAGTGTCTTCCTAAATGGAAACAAACGAAATTGATAGGGAATGCTTTATCTCCATTATTGGGAATTAGGTTTACTTTTGAGTTTTGTCCAATGCATATATATCTAGCTGCTTTGGTTGAAATAGTGAAATTTTTGAGTCCTTTTTATTGTTATATCCCCCCCCCCCCCCCCCCCCCCCCCCCCCCCCCCCCCCCCCCCCCCCCCCCCCCCCCCCCCCCCCCCCCCCCCCCCCCCCCCCCCCCCCCCCCCCCCCCCCCCCCCCCCCCCCCCCCCCCCCCCCCCCCCCCCCCCCCCCCCCCCCCC